>NW_023494378.1:1961147-2026820 GCF_011100635.1 Trichosurus vulpecula
AACATTGTATCATATAAGCATAGTCAGGCAAAACATCTCCACATTGGCCACATCCCAAAATGTCTATCCCTGTCTGCTCTCTGAACCCTTCACCTCTTTGGGAGAAGATGGGCAACATGTTTCATGATTAGTCCTCTGGAGTCATGCCAAGTCAATGTGTTGATCAGACTTCCTAAGTCTTTAACAGTCATTTGTCTTGACGGTGTTGTCAGCATTCTAGAAGTTATTATTTTGCTTCTGCTCATTTACCTCTGCATCAGTGGTTGGTCATTGTGTTGATCAGAGTCCCTAAGTCTTTCAAGGTTGATTACCTTTACAATATTATTGTCATTGTATAAATTGTCCTCTGGTTCTGCCCACTTTATTTTGCATCAGTTCATACACATCTTCCCAGGCTTTTCTAAAACCATCCCTTTCATCATTTCTTATAGCACAGTAGTATTCCATCACAGTCATATACCATAACTTGTTCAGCCATTCCTTAATTGATGGGCATCCCCTCAGTTTCCAGCTCTTTGCCACCACAGAAAGAGCTGCCATAAATATTTTTTTGTACAAATGGATCCTTTTCCTTTTTTGAAAAAAATTTCCTTGGGGTATAGACCTGGAAGGGGTATCACTGAGTCAAAGAGCAATCACAGTTTATTAATTTGTGGGACAGAGTTCCAAATTACCTTCTAGAATGGCTGGACCAGTTCATAGCTTCACCAACAGTTCATCGACATGCCTGTCTCCCACAGCCCCTCCATCATTTGTCATTTTCTCTTTTTCATCAGCTTTGCTAATCTGATTGGTATGATGTAGGCCTCAGAGTTGTTTTAATTTGCGTTTATCTAATTATTAGTGAGTTGGAACATATTTTCATATGGCCCTGAGATAGCAGATTTTGTCAGGTAGTGAGGCCTCTCCTCCCCAAAGGAGCCAAGGTGTTCAGTTTATTTTATGTTCTGCACCTAACCTAGTCTACCGATTGATCTCTCTGTTTCTTACAGATTGTTTTAACAGTTACAGCTTTGTAGTATAGTTTGAGATCTGGTTCTGCTAAGCTCCCTTCCCATTTTTTTCATTATTCCATCTGACATTCTTCTTCTTTTGTTCCTCCAGATGTATTTTGTTATTACTTTGTTGTCAAACTCAAATAGCAATGGGGGCCACTAATCCATACATAAGGATTCCTGTGGGCCACATATTGACTTGGTTTTAAAATGTAATGTTACCTAGGTTTTTTTGTATTTTTTTTCTTTGTGAAATAGTTCCCAGTTACATTTTAATCTGATTCACTAGAGCTGCATGTTTGACGCCTCTGTCAAGTAATTCCTTGGTAGTTTGATTGTTAAGGCATGAAATAAGGAAATTTATTTAGAGACTGTTGTCATTTTGATGATGTTGGCTCAACCTAAGCTTGGCCCTCATTTTCACTTCTTGGTCATTCCCTCCTATGCTTCTTGTAATGGTGGCAAACATCCATCATTCTCCTGGAAGCCCTCATCCTATCTATTTTTCCCTGTTGACATAGACATAGAGCTGTACTTTATACCATTCCCTTTCTCCCTAACAACAGTGAGACTTCCCTTGTAATAAAGAAAAACAATTAAACAAACCAATAGATAGGGCAACCATGAATGATGGGGAATGATGAGGTCCCACATCCTCCACAATTCCTCCAGCTAAAGGATCTTTTCTCCAGGACTGATGATCATTTATTATAATTACCTTGCTGGCTGACTCTTGGCTCTCTGTGACCTTGAATGTCTAAATAATAAAAAATACTTATTAAATACCTTTTATGTTTCTGAATTAATGGATATTCCTGGGCGGTAAGAAATGAAGAAAGAGATGGATTCAGAAAAACCTTGGAAGACGTGTGAATTGAACCAGAATAAAGTGAGCAGAATCCCAAGAACCATTGATCCCAAGACAATGACATCGTAAAGAAAAACAACTCTGATCAAAGCATGGCCAAGTCCGTCTCCAGAGGAACCAGGGTGAAGCATGTTGGACTCAGGGGCAAAATGAGATGTGCATTTTGTGACATAGCCAGTTGGGGAATTTGTTTGCTTGAGTCTTTCAGATTTGGGAATGGGGAGGGGGAAATTGAGGGGGGGGTGGGAGGGCTAATGATAGTGATGGCAAAGTCAGAAAGAACAACAAAGTCAAGGGCCTTAACAAAACGCAGAGAAGAGAATGAACGTAAAGAAGGAAGAAGTGTGGAGGGCAACACAGATGAGCAGTTCAACTTCGTACCCATTATGTTGAACTGATTATATACTTTAAAAACTCAATAAATAAACCAGTTGGTCAGGTTAAAAAAACAACAGCAGCAGCAACAACGAAAACCTCCAGTGCTCCCTCCCCTCCTCTATGAAGCATCCATCTATCAGTGATGACCTGCCTCCCCACCCTTGGCTGACTTCACAGAATATTTTGTCCTGTACTCGCTTTTTTCATGATTTCTCTTGACTTTTCTTCTTCTAGATGAAACTTTTAAATTATTTTTCCTTATTCTATTAAATAGCCCTTTGGTAGTTTTAATTAGCATGCCACTGAATCTGTAAAGCAATGTAGGTAGTATTATAATTTTTATTATATTAGCATGGCCCAACTACGATTAATATTTTTCCAGTTATTTGTATTTATTTCTGAAAAGAGTGTTTTGTAGTTGTATTAATGTAATTCCTCAGTATGTCTTAGTAAAGGGACTCCCAGATATTTTATAGAACCTTGAAGTATTTTGAGTGGAATTTTATTTTTCTAGCTCTTCCTGCTGGGCTCTCTTGGTAATATTCAGAAGGGTTCATGATTTCTGTGGCTTTATTTTATATCATGTTACTTTACTGAAGTTATCATTTCAATTTTTTAGTTAATGCTTTAGGGTTTTTTAAATCATATCATCGGCAAAAGTGATCGTTTTGTTTCCTCTTTGCCTATGCTTATTCTCAATTTCTTTCTCTTGTCTTATTGCTCAAGCTAGCATTTCTAGAACTATATCACATAATTGAACTATTTCAAATAATATGGTGCTTTCCCCCTCCCAGAGAGCCATCTAACAGAATGTTTTAAAAGAAAAAAAAAGAAGATGAAGATAAAAGAATCAGCAAAGGGTAATCAAATGCATCGAAAAAATCTGAAAACAATGTGATGTTCTGCAGAGGAGTAGAGGGGGCATCTTCTCATCTCATCTTTGGGGCCGAGCTTATCCTTTGTGATTTCCCAGTATTCACTTTTGATCGGTGGCTTGTTCTTTCCATTGACATTGTTGTGCTCATTTTGTAGCTTGTTTTCTTGGCTCTACTGACTTTTCTCTGCATCAGTTTGTATAGATCTTTCCAGGTTTCCTTGTATGTATCACATACATAATTTCTTTTTTTTTTTTTTGGCTTTAAATGATATTTTGTTTTTTCCCCACAATTACATATCAAGAAAATTTTTAGCATTCATTTTTACAAGATTTTGAGTTCCAAATTTTTCTTCCTCCAGAAGATGGTAGGCAGTTTGATATAGTTTATACAGATGCTATCATGTAAAACATATTTCCATATTCATCACAGTTGTGGAAGAAGAAACAGATCAAAAGGAATAACAACCATGAGAAAGAATAAAGTAAGTGGAAAAAATATACTTCAGTCTGCATTTAGAGTCCATCAGTTCTTTATTTGGATGTGGATAGCATTTTCCTTTATGGGTCCTTTGTACTTGTCTTGGATCATTGTGTTGCTGAGAAAAACTGAGTCATTTATAGTTGATCATCATGTGATATTGCTGTACAGTTTTTTCCCTGGTTCTGCTCATTTCACTTTATGTCAGTTTGTACAAGTCTTCCCAGGGTTTTTCTGAAATGTGCCTGTTCATCATTTCTTATTACACAATAGCATTCCATTATATTAATATATCACAGCTTGTTCAGCTGTTCCCCAATTGATGGGCATATCCTCAGTTTTCAATACTTTGCCACCACAAATAGTTCTACTATAAATATTTTTGCATATGTAGCTTCTTTTCCCTTTTTTATGATCTCTTTGGGATATAGGCCTAGTAGTGATATTGCTTGATCAAACAGTATGCACAGTTTGGTTGCCTTTGAGCATAGTTCCAAATTGCTCTCCAGAATGTTTGGATCAGTTCTCAAGCCTGCTAACAGTGCATTAGTGTCACATACATCATTTCTAACAGCACAGTTGTATTCCATTACATTCATGGACCATAGTGTAGTGAACCATTCTCCAGTCAGTGGGCATCTGCTTTGTTTCCAATTCATTGTTATCACAAAAAGTGCTGCTCTGACCTTGTGGGTGTATATAAGGACTTTCTTTTTATCAGTGGCCTCCTTGGGGGATGCCTAGTAACTGAATGTCTGGGTCAAAGGGTATGGGCATTTTTGCCACTTTATTTGCACAATTCCAAATTGCTTGCACCACTTCACAGCTCCACCAACAGTATATGAGCGTGCCTGTATTTCCACCACCCCTCCCACTTGAACCGTCGCCATATTTTATCATGTTGGCCAATTTGCTGGCTGTGAGGGAAAACCTTCGAGTGGTTGGGATTTACATTGCTTTTCTTTTTAGCGATTTGGAACAACATACACACATATAATATACATAACATATACTCATGTGTGTATATTATATATGTATATGTGTGTATGTAGATACATATGCCAAGAAAAGCCTGAATAGGGTCACAAAGAGTCAGACACGTGTGAAAAATGACTGAATAACATGCATACACACGTAATAATACACATAATATGTACTCATACGTATGTATATATTATGTGTGTAGATACATATACGTGTGTGTGTGTGTGTGCATGTGCGCGCGTTGTCTATATCTTGGATAGCAAATCCTTATCTGAGGAATTTGATACAAACTTTTTCTCCTTTGGCTGCTTCTCTCCCTATCCTAGATGCATTCATTTTGTTTGTTTAGAAATTTTTCAATCTCGATGTAGTCAAAATTATCTTTATTCTTTTGTGTTGCCTTTATCCCTTTTTGGCATCCCAATCTATGTTTCATCCATGGTTGTGGAAGGCATATGGTCCGCTTCTCTTCATCTTCATCATGACAACATCCTTGAGTGTTCAGGTCACATACTCAATGTGAATTCAGTGAGAAATGTGGTATTTGCCCTAAGGTTGGTCTAAGGCTCACTTCCACCGGCCTGCTTTGCAGTTTTCCCAGTAGCTCTTAGCAGACAGTTCTTTCCAAAGTAATTTGTTTCCACACTTATAAAATTCAGGTTATTTCCGATTCTCCCTTGTCTATCTAGTCTTTGATTACTGCTGATTCGTAATATAGCTTAAGGTCTGGAAGTGCCATTCCCTCTTCATTTTTACCTTTTTTTTCATTATTTTCCTTGATATTCTAGATATTTTGATTTCTAAATGAATCTTATTTTATAGAGTTCTATGAAGTATCCCTTTGATAATTTGTTTGGCATAGCATTAAAAGTGTAAATTAACTTTAGCAATCCATTTATGTTTTTTCTTCAGATAAAAGGTTATTGTATTTTGTCAAAAGCTTTTATTAATAGCATCATGATTTATATTATTTTTATTATTAATATGATCTGGTTATAGTTTTCCTAATATTGAAGCAGCCCCTATATTCTTAGTGTAAATTCAATGTGGTTATAATGTATAATCTTTTTAATATGTTGTAGCCTCTTTGCTAATATTTTATTCAATATTTTTATATTGACATTCATTGGAGATAATGGTCTATACGTTTCCTTCCCTACTGGGTTACATATCAGGACTGTATATGTATCATAGAAGGAGTTTAGAAGGATGCCATTTTCCCTACTTTGGCAAACAAATTAATAATATTAGAATTAATATTTCATGGAATGCTTGATAGAATTTGTTTGTAAATCCATTTTTCCCCATTATGGTTTGCTTAGGTTTTTTTTTTTTGAGATTGAGTTATTTAAATTCACTATTTTTGTTCATTTAATCTAGATGGTTTATATTTTTGTAAATATTCATCTGCTTCACTTGTTATCAATTTTATTGGCATATAATTGAGCAAAATAGTTTTTAATAATTTATTTTATGCATTCTACTCAAGTTACTTGACCTTTCAGTGCTCTAGGCCCTTTCTAAGATGAGAAGATGCCTTCCTGCATTGGCAGAGGGAGTTTCCTCATCTTGAGATTACCCATATTAAAAAATCTATAGGTTCAGTCCCTGTTTCTGTTCCTAGTTTTTTAGGTTGCATGCCCAATTCACTCATCTGTTCTTTCTCTCTATTTACATCAAAGTGTTAGTGATATAAATTTTCCCCTTTGGACTACTTTGTTTCCCTTACAAAAGTTTTGTTATGTTGTCTAATTGTCATTTTCTTTGATTAAGTTATCTGTTGTTTCAGTGATTTGTCCTTTGAGCCACCAATTCTGTAGGATTACATTATTAGTTTCCATTTTCTTCTTTTAAATGCCCTTGACTGATTATAATTTTTATTGCATCGTGATCAGTAAAAGATGTCTGTTATTTCTGTTTGTCTGCACTGTTATGAGATTTTTATGCCATAGAATGCAGCTGGTTTTTATGTAGGTGTCATGCATAAGTGGAGAAATATGTATGTTCCTTTATGTTCCCATTCAGCAATCACCAGAGGTTTATCATATCTAACTATTCAGGTCCTTAACTTCTTTTTATTTATTGCTGTTTTTTAAAAGATTTTGTTGTTGGGTATTTTTGGTCTGAAAGGGGTATGTTGAAGTCTCCAACTATCTTATGTGCTATCTATTTCTCCCTGTAATTTAATTAATTTTCCCTTTAAGTATTTTGATGCTATACTATTTGGTACATATATATTAGGTATTGATGTATTTTAATATCTATGGTGCCTTTAAGCATAATGTAGTCCCCCTGCTTATCTCGTTTAACCATGTCTATTTTTCCTGTTGCTTTGTCTAAGATCATGATTGCTGCTCCTCCATTTTTAAAATTTGCCTAAGGCATAATAAATTCTGCTCCAGCCCCTCATTTTAATTCTGTGTGAATCTTTTTGTTTCAAGTGTGTTTCTTGTAAACAACACATTCTGCTTTCTAATCCACTCTGCTACCTTCCTCCATCTTATGGGAGAACTCGTCCTATTCATATTTACTGTTATGATTGTTACTTCTTTATTTCTTTCCATCATCTTTTCCTTTACTTGTTCCTCTCTCTCATTCCCCCATTTATAAAGAAGACGGTGGTGAAAGAAAGGGTTCAACACAAATCATCTATAATTGAAAGTGGTCTGCTCCTTCTCCTCTGTTTTTCCTCTTCCCTGCACCTATCTGGACCCTTTCATTGGTGTTTGCATTTTCCTTCATTTTTATCCTTTCTCTGAGACATCGTCCAAAAGTGAAATATTTAAGGTTCCCTCAGCAGAAACATGCCTAGGGGAGCTTTGGGGAAAGGCTGGGTCTGGGAATGCCTAACTTCATAATTCCCTGGAGTACTACATCTTCAGGGAAGTAGTCTTGCTAGTAAGTGACTAAAGCAGAAAGGATCTAAGAGCTTTGTCCAGTTTAATAATAATAACGATGATGATGATCGATAGTATTTAGGTTAGGTGCTTTTATATCCCAAAGGGAATAGAGTGCAGGGCCTGAAGTCAGGAAGAGCTGAATTCAAATCCAGCCTTAGGCACTTCCTAGCTGTGTGTAAGTCTCTTCACCTCCATCTGCTTCAACTTCCAAATGAGGTAATAGTAGCCCCTACCACCCATGGTGGTTGTGAGGATCAAATGATGTAATGTTTGTAAAGTCCAGTACCTGGCACTCCCTCTCTTCCCATTTTACAGATGAGAAAACAAAGGCTGAGGGAGGTTAAGTCACTTGCCCGGGGTCACGCAGCTAGTAAATTATCTGACACAGAATTTGATCTTAGATCTTCCTGATGCTGAGCCCAGTACTATATGCACTCAGCTGTTTTGTTTTACTGAGTAATTATTATCAGCACAATTTTGCTCAGGTATGATGTGCATAGTGATGTAAAAGTTCATACAGTCATAGATTTGGAACTGGAAGGACTCTTTTGAGATCATCTAGTCTGACCTCTCATTTTACAGGTGAGGAAATTCAAGTCCCAAGAGGGAAAATGATCTTGTCTTGCTTAAGGTCATATTGTAAGTAACAGAGCCCAGCCAGTAACCCAGGTCTTTTCAGTCTAGATGTATCTTCCACCTGATCTTTTTGTCTCCTCTGGTGTTAAAGGCTATTGAGACCTGAGGAGCTGAAAAACAGCAGATATTTGGAGTTTGTTAAAAGAAAAAAATGGTAGTGATTGGTTAACTTCGAACCAGAAGAAATGGGTCAAAATGATTTATTTTTTGTATCTCTGTGTCTCTCTCCCCTCCTGTCTCTCCTCCCCCTCCCCTTCTTCTTTTCTTCCCCCCTCCCTCTCTCCTCCTCTCCCATTCTCCCTCCATCTCTCCATTTTTCTTTCTCTCTGTTTCCCCCCCTTCTCACAGAGCCACTTCATGTAGAGCTCCAAGGGCAGGAGATGTGCTAACAGCTCACCACTGGCACAAAGAAGAAGAGACTGAACAAATCGCCTTTTGGGTAGCATAGGGTTAGAACCAGGGCACGCTCTTCCAGTGTAATAAAAAATGACTAACTTTGAATTCCACTGCTCTTGAGATTCTTACTGATCATCATCATGGTGTGAAATCCAGTTTTTTAACCTGAGAAACCTTTCAATGGCAAGTAAAGGCTTTTAGGTAAAAATAGTCTTCACGCTGGAGGGGGAAGGAGGAAGGGGGTTAGGGAAGGGGAGCAGGGGGAAGGAAAGCAGCCATTATCATTGGCAAGTGGGCCAGCCAGAGATGGGGAATAGAATATTGCATCTGCTTTCCACTGCTTCCAGGTTTCTCCTGGAGGGCACAGTTACATCCACAGATTGATCATAACTTCCTGAAAGCATAAATGTGATTATAAAGAGTTGATTCCCAACATTTAAGGAGTTGAAGAAGCTGTTTTCTTAGGATATTCCTTTACAGCAAACCCTCAAAATGATCCAGATTCTTTTGTTCTACAATTTTATTACTCCAGATAGCTTCAATTTCTGGACTTGGGGCCAGGGCCTTTGTTGTACAGAAATTTCCCCCAGTTTATTTGTTGCAATAGGTTTGGCTGATTTGAACAGTTGGGTAGTTTTTAAAATACAGTATTAATGAGCTCAAAATGGGGAGATTAGGGTTTCCATGCCATCTAGCCTTAAAATATTTTGCATGCCACATTAAAATAAAAACTTATTTTTTAAAAATTAAATATGTACATATAACCTTTGAAACATCTCTGTAATGCTACAGTCTTTAAAATAGCCTATTAAGGAATTCACACACCTTTTACACTTTAAATAAGAGTTTACTAAATGTTAATGCCACTATCTAGCCAGTTATATACAAATAAAATGACTTAGAAAATTTAATGAAATTTAATATTAATTAAAATGGCTAATCATGATGTGGGCTACTTAGATAATAAAAAGTTTAACTGCATTAAACAGAACTTTGTGTGCAAACTTTCTCATTTTCAAAACCTGCTTTTGGACCTTTAGAAGAGAACAACAAAATGAAAATATTTCAGTTTGATTAACAGATAAGTATTAATTCTATAACTGGCCCCGGTTTTTCATTATCCACACCCTACAATTTGGCAGAGAAGGAACTGGCATTATTGTGTCTTTAGACAATGTCTGTATGTACCCAGCGGGTCCCCTTGTTCGAATTTGTGTTTTGACACTTCTCTCACTAAAGTTACTCACTTGTAAATGTACTACATGTTCATTTTTGTGCCAGCAATAAAATGCCCACACCTGGAAGTAGATGTCCAAAGTTAAGCATTTAAAAATTATTTTTATAGCCATGTGAATTTGCAATTTCTAAACACTAACTTGTAAAAACTAAAGCTGAATGAGGCCAAGTATTTGATCAGACCTTCACTGGCTCCATATTTTTTCTAAAATGTTATACAAATGCTTAGCTTGCAGTTTTAAGTCCTGTTATGGGTTCAACCTATCTTCAGTTTTATCGGAAATCATCACCCTCCTCATACTGATCCATGCAGACTGACCTCCCAGGTGACTTCCATCCCCTCAGTCACCTTTGCATTTGTACAAGCTTTTCCTCTTTCCTAAATGTGCTCCTTTTCCACCTCTGTCTCAAGGTATCACTAGCTTCTTTCCAAATTCAACTCAAATGCCCCACTCCCAATTACATTTTTGTGTTCCTGTTGTTTTCTCCAAGCAGAATGCAAGCTCCTTGAGTTTGTGCCTGATGCATAGTTGTTGACTTGTTTTCAGTCATGTTTGGCTCTCCATGACCCCATTTGGGGTTTTCTTGGCAAAGACACTGGAGTGGTTTACCATTTCCTTTTCCAGCTCATTTTACATGTGAGGGAACTGAAGCAAACAGGGTGAAGTGACTTGTCCAGGGTCACACAGCTAGTAAGTGTCTGAGACCCGATGTGAACTCACGTCTTCCTGACTCTAGGCCCAGTGCTCTATCCACTGCAGTGCCACCTAGCTAACCCCTTGATACATAGGGGGTTTGATAAATGCTTGCTGTTTTACCTAAGACAAATCTCTTAGCCCCCTCACCCTTAGCCTCAGTTTCTTCATCTGTAAAATTAGGAATAACGATACTCGTACCCACCCAACCCCGCATGGTCTTGTGGGATTCAATTGACATGTGTAAAATGCTTTGCAAGCACAAACCCGTGAGCAATGAATTATTTGATGCTACCCAGATGGGCTATAGCTTTTCATCTAAGTAAAATAAATTGTTATTAAATTCATTTATTCTAGGAAACTTTTTAACCCGCTTCATTCGCATCTCTTCTGTTTGAATGTAGATGTGCCCCCAAATGAGTGAGAGCGTGCCAAGGCAGGGACTGTCTGTCCAAGAAGGGGCTCAGCTGACTGTCACGGTGAAATGAGGAGTCTGGCATGGGAGGTGGGGCACAGCTGGCCTGGGGGCAGGAATGGGCCCACGGATCGTGGTTGGGGACCCCAACGCTAAGGGTGGCAGGATGTCCACCTGCCACGCAAGAATGGGCCCAATCTGCCCCTTCCTCACCTCTTTCATCTTGGAACATGGGGGTGGGAATTGTCCTGGATTCATTGGAATACAGAGGGATGAGGAAACCCCTACTAGCAGGTCAGCACGGGCTCAGTTTAAGATTTTCCCGCAGAGCAGTGTCATGTGTCAGAGGTGGTTCTCTAACTCGGGCTTTCCGGGCCCTGAGAACCGTTTGCCATCTACAGGGCCTCGCAGAGTGCCTAGGAAGCATGTGGAAAATGTTTCTTGGCTTTATTGCTCGGAGCCATTTTGAGGATTCAGAGAATCTGGATTGGCCCGGAACTCACGACCCCAGGACCGCCTCCCCAGCTACGTCACTGGCGGTTTTTGTCTTTCCGTTCCTTTCACTTTCAGGTCTTCGCGCTGTGTCCCGCCACTTCCTGCCACTTAGCCAATCAGTAGCCACCATCTAGGAGCCGGGCCAATGGGAACAGCCTCAGTTATTGGCGTGATCCAATGGCCAGCTCTGATTGGAGCAGGTCGCACGGGTCTCCCGGAAGAGGCGGTTGAACTTCCGCTGGCACCGGAAGGAAGCGAGGCTCCTCGGTTTCCTTCCAAGATGGCAGCTGCGAAGGAGTTCTTGATTACCGGCGGTTCGGCGGGGGGAAAAGGGCGCCGCGGGCACCTGGGCATCCCCGAGGCGGTGTTTGTGGTAAGGAGTGCCGCAGGCCGCTGATCCACTGTGGGCGGGCAGGTCGTGCTCCGGGGCTTCGGAGCTATGGGAGTCGCGTTGGCGCTGGGGAAGGTGGGGGAGGGGAGGGAAGGAAAGGAGGGGCAGAGGAGGAGGAATAGGTCTCCTCCGTTCTCCCCTTACTCCTCCCCCCCCCCCCGCTCTTACTCCTTCCTCCTGCCCCTCCCCCTTCCGCCTTCTCCCTTCCCCCTCTCTTTCTCTCCCTCCTCCTCTGTCCCCACCCTTCTCTTCCCTTGTCCTCCCCTTCTCTATCCCCCTTCCTTCCCCTCATCCTTCTCAATTCAGTAAACATTTATTAAACACTCCTCTTCCCCAACTCTCCCCTATATACGCCCACTCTCACCCCCACTCAGCTGCCCTCCTCGCAGCTGCGTTTCCTCTGCCCTTCTCCCCTCCCTGTTTTCTCTCCCCCTCCTCCTGAGCCTCAGCACCCCCCCCCCCCACCTCTTTCCCAAATAGAAATCTGCCTAGGTGGAGCTGAACCTTCTGGTTTGCCCAGCTCAGTGTGTCTCCTCAGAGGTCATCTAATTCAATCTACAAAGGAGAAGACTGAGGGCGCCCCCCGCGCCCCACACAATTTCTTTGGTTGATTACAGACAGGTCTAAAAAGTCATCTTGTGAGCAGTATGTTTTTGACAGCTGTCAACACTCTGGGGACTAAAGTAGGGATTTTTATACCATTCCTTTTGGCGGGGTCTGGTGAAGCCTATTCCCCCTCCCCCGTAAGGTTTTAAATGCATAAAATAAAATACACGGGATTACAAAGGAAATTAACGATATTGAATTACAGTTATCAAGATACTGGGGAGGAAAGTGGTGTTGGTTTTGTTTTTGAATCTCTCAGGTTAAGACCCTTGTGAATTAGACCAGAAATCTTTTAGATTGATAATTTCCACACTAGCTCTGGGCAGTTCTGAAGGGAAGAAGGCATCATCACTAATAATATTCTAAGCCTATCCAGTATAGGATTATTCATCACTCATTGCTAAAACAAAGTCCCAAGTCTACTTGTGAAAGCTATCAGCCCTCTTCTCATTGATCCAGGAAGGAAAGCCTGTAGAGTTTTGTCTATAAAAATGAATGGGAAATATACTGCTGAGGATATTTCAGTCCTCTTCCTCTGCTGCCATCCCCTCCCCTCCCCCTTGCCCCCCCCCCAAGCTGTGATTTGTGAGGTGAATGCTCGGAACACTGGGTTCTACTTCTCTCACTGTGACTTCTCTGTGCCCTCTCAGGTTGTAAATGACTTTGTTGGGAGTATCAAGAAAAACTATGTAAACTGATACCATTAAAGTATGAGCTGGGACTATTAGTATTTTTAAGAGCTGTTTGACTACCAGGACACACCTTTTCAGTGATTTGACTGCAGTTCTAACCACCTTCCTTACGCTAAACATCATTTTTTTCCTGTCTAGTGTAGAGTAAGCTGCTATTCATACATGGTTTATTTGTTCCAGCTTTTGTCTCCACTTGGAATTTAAGGTCTTGGCCTTGACCCTCTTGATCATCACAATCCCCCTCCTTCAAAATTCTAATCTACAGGTTACTGTTTGTTTCTTATTCTAACCTTACTCATTCCTTTATTGTGTCCCACCTCCATCCCACTGCAGTACTTTGTACCTGTGTAAGATCCATAAGCATTTTATTTCTTCAGTATTCTCTTCTGTCTCCCATAGTGCCTATAAATATGTTTGGCTAGAAATAGTAAGGGGCCCTCTAAAAAGGGCTGTGCAAATATTTTTTTCTACTTAGGGATTGCTACCCCTGTATGTACACACACACACACACACACACACGCACCCTCCCCCCAAAAATGTACTTTTCCAGGATTTCCAAATATGATGCCCACCAAATTAGACATGTTTTTCTGTTCCTCAACTACCCTTAGATGTATAAAAGAAACTTAATGTAATCAAAACAAAAATCTTTTTTTTCCTCATGGCTTTATATTTCCTGAAATTTTACCTTTTAGGGATCATCTATTCCAATTTCTTCATTTCCTAAATGAGAAAATTTAGTGACCTTGTCAGCTTCCATGGGTTTAATTAGCATCTCTATTCAGATGACTTCTAGATGGAGCCTTAGGCTATCTCCTGAGCTACTCACTCATCTCCAATTGTCCTTTAATGATTTCTGTAGGTATTTTAGATTCAGTATGTCCAAAATAGAACTCATTAGCTTTTCCCCAAAACCTTTTCTGAACTTCCCAGTTTCTGTTGAAGGCTCCCAATTTCCCAATCTCTGCAATTATGCTGGATTCCACACTCTTCCCAAACCATATATGTGTACGTTTTGGCCCTTGTACCCCCACATTTCTCAAATCTCTTCCTTTCTCTGAACTCCCCCAGCCACCACCCCCAAATCTATACTCTCATCACCTCTCACCTGGTCTGTTGGCAATAGTTTACTAATTGATCTCTGGCCTCACCTCCCAACTCTCTCATCCCTCTTCCACACAATCACAGCTACTGAAGTTCATTTCCTAAAGTTAAGAGTTGATCATGTCAGTCTTCTGGTCAGTGCAATCTGATGAGTTCCTCTAGACCTTAGGCTCAGTCTAGGTTTAGCCCCAACCTCACTTTCTGCCCTCGCTGTACATGATTCTCCATCTTCTGCTCTTCAGGCTGGCCACATGGCCTTTCTGCTGTTCATCACAAAGAAGGTCCATCTCTCACCCAAGTAAATGCCTTTGGCTGTTCCCCCTGCCTACAATGTACTCCTTTCTCCCCTCTGCCTCTTAAGAGTCCTTTCTTTCCTTCAGAACTGAACTCAAGCGCCACTTTCTGCATGAAGCTTTTCCCGATCTCTCCAGGCTCCAGGACCCTCCTGCCCCAATTTACTCTGTATATATTTTGTATGTACTCTCCTCTCCCCAGAATGTAAGCCCTTTGAGGGCAGGGCCTGTCTCACTTTTGTATTTTTATCTCTGGCACCTAGCACAGTGGCTGACATATAGTAGGTGCTTAATAAATGCTTATTGGTTGATTGATTGAAGCCTAGAGAGATGAAATTATTTACCTGAAACCACACAACTAGTAAGTGCTAGAGGTTGAACTTCGACACCAACTCTCACCACAGCATGCTATCTCAGTAGGTGGTGAATAAATGCTTATTGACTGATCAGAAAATGAAGGTAACTTCCAGTATATTGGCAGCTTGAGAAAGTCAGAAAAAGAGGCCTAACCTCAGATGACTGAAGGAAGATTGGAGCCAACCTGGCACAAGACAGCTTGGCTGCTGCGCAGGTGCAGGTAAGGGAAGTTGGAAAATTGGTGCTCACTTTTTGAATACGTTTTTCTTTATTGTGAATCATTAATCATCAACAAGGATAAACAGTATACGAAAAATAGTAATACAAAGCAAAAACAATATACAAAAAAGAATAAAAAGGATTGTGCATGAAACTGATCTTCTGTTAATACAGGGTTGGTTTCAAAATGTGTAGTAAACGGAGCATAGAATTAACTATATTGTCCTGTCTCTGTCCCCTCCTAAACTTGTTTTTGTTCTGTGTATTTTTTAATGCTTTCTCTTTTGAGGGAATCTCTATTACTACCCACTAAATCCACCCTCCCTTATCTCCACCTGTCTCAGAATCTGTGCATTGGCTGCATCTGAAAATGTTTTTCCTTTTGCACTCTCTGCCAAGATGTGGGCAGCAAGCTTTAGCACCCTGTTGATCACAATCTTATAATTCGAAAATACATTTTTTTTTTTGATAGCTCTTTTGATAGCTCTTGATAGCTCATCACCTCACTTCCCACCTCCCTGCCCCTCCAAGAGAGCCTTCCCTCTCAATAGTTAATTTTTTAGAAGAGGGAGAAAGGAAAAAAGGCTCTGTAAAATTAACGATACTGGAAAAGATCTGGTGTTCTATCTGTTAATGCACAGTATTCTCCGTGTTGTGGGTGTGGGAAGCTTGTTTTCCTTTCCATTATTGTGGTTGTCATATAAATTGGCCTCCTAGTTCTGCTCATTTCATTCTGCATCAGTGCACACAAGTCTTCACTAGTTTCTCAGGAATTCTTTATATACTATTGCATTTTTATATCACATTTTATTCAGCTATTCCTTAATTGATAGGCACCCAATTTGTTTTCAGTCTTTTGATACAAAAAGTTTTTAAAATGTCTTTGTGCAAATATATTTGGGTCCTTTCCCTCTTTGACCTCTGGGCATAGTTCCAAATTACTTTCCTAGAATGGTTGAACCAAAAAATTATTTGGAAGTCTCAGTGTTGCCCTGTGGACTGTTGTATAGGCTTATTGGTCTTGTTTCCTGTCTTAGTATATTACTAGTGACTAACCCTTCTGAGCTTACCATGATCAAAAAATCAATCTAAGTAATTACTAGTCTAATTGAGAGGGCTATTGGCCTCAGGTCTGTGAATGATTTTTAAAAACTATTTTGAGAACTATTACAAATATAATTGGTTTCCTTTGTAATCCTATGTATTTTAATTTTTGCATTTAAACCCACTGTTTTCTGAAAGGCATCTCTAGGTTTCACCAGATTGCCTGCCAAAGGGGTCTGACACACAGAAGGGTCTGAACCACTCACTGAGGACGAGACAGTGCTCCTTATCAGAAATTACCTCTCTGGGCAGGTGGAGGGGGCTGCCTAGTCTCTAACTGTCCGATTCTGACATTCAGTCTTCTTCCCTCCTTAACCATTCAATTAAACTTTCTGAAAACTCTTAGCTCTCTAAGCTATGCAGATAGCTGGCTCTCTCCATGATGGGAGAGTTGATTATGCAGCTTCTAGATCCTGGGATCCAGAAGGGGCCTTAGAGGCCAGCTGACTCATTTTATAGATGAGGGAATTGAGGCACAGGGGTGTCCCGTGCCCTAACTTGAAGCTATGAAAGTATCTTTATTTGAACCCCAGTCTTCCTGTTTCCAAGCCTTATCCACCATGCCTAGATACCTTTTAAATTATTGGCCTCCCAGCCATTTCACTGGGGATAAATGCATATCCCCAGTGAATGACTTTTTTGAGAAGTATGAAATTTATCTTTTGATGAGTCAATTTCAGGTGTGTCTATTACCCATATGTTCCATAATCCCAGGTAATTGAGAGTTGGATACACTATGCAACTTTGGTTTTGAATTTGTGTGACTGGTTAGGAAGGGGTAGAGTTAAAATTTACATGTTCTTTTCAAAGGAAAAAACTGCCTAAGATTTCCTTTGGAAGTGTTTGGCCCCAAGCACCTAGTTGCATGCAAGTGCTATTGCTACTACTGGAGGAGCTAAAGTGCTTTTGGTTCTCCTGAGACCTAAAATCTCACAGATTGTGTTTACTGACCTGCAGAGTGTACCCATTCTGCCTCTGCAGATTGCATCCACTCTGAGACTTAGCCTGTGGGGCAGTCTCTGGCCTTCCAGAAGAACCCAGCTTGATGAGGCCCTCAGGGGAGGTCTGTAGTGGAACATGTGCTCTAAAGAAATTACTAAATCGTTTTTATCCTGTTGAACACTTGCTTAATCTATTTAGAGTTATTGCTAGTGTGTGGGAACAGAGAGGCTAGAATAGATGGGGGGGGGGGGGGGGAAATGACTCTTTCAGATGTGTTGATGTTGAGCTAAAGACTTTGGAGTAGAAATGTCCTATGGGCAGATAGAGATGTGGGGCTAGAACTCTGGAGGGAAATCAGGGCTATGAAATGTAGATTTGGTCAATCCTCTATGTAGTTGTGATAGAAGAGGACCTAAGGAAGAACCTTTAGAGTTTTGAGGGATGGAAAGAGAGTCTGGAAAGTGGAGATTAAAGAATGTAGTCTGTGGGTAGAGCCAGTTTACTGGAGGGGTATGTTCAGCTGTGTAAGATGGCTAAAGAAAGGAGGAGGGTCTGGAGAGGGCCACTGGATTTGGTAGAGATTATTGGTGAGGACTTTTTTCTCTTTTGAAATTCTTGACCATTATCTTGGGGAAAATCAGTTCCCTGTCTTTTTGCCTCTCCTGGCCATTCCCACCATGCCTCCTCAGGGCCCATTCTACTTCTGAGTTTCTTCCATTTGTTAACCAAAAAAGTACCATAATCTTGGCTGATGAGCTTGAGTAGTGCTAATGATACTCTTATATCAAGGAAAAGACAAGCCACAAGATTGGAAGCGCGGTTTATCATGCAGAGAACTAATAGCTAGCATTTAATAGCTTGGTAGCTCAAGGAGGATCTCAAGCTATGAGCCTTGAAAATAGCACTCTGAATTTCCTTTTAAAATGGGCATTTCCCTACCTCTGCTTCCTCATTAGATTCTAATGAGCTATTTCTGAAGTGCCAGCATTCCAGGTACAGAAATGCTTTCTTATTCAGTCTTATT
This sequence comes from Trichosurus vulpecula, assembly GCF_011100635.1. Lineage (NCBI taxonomy): Eukaryota > Metazoa > Chordata > Mammalia > Diprotodontia > Phalangeridae > Trichosurus > Trichosurus vulpecula. The sequence continues at coordinate 1,979,233 of NW_023494378.1, forward strand.
ACTTGTTTGGGAACATTTCTTGTTTCTTCCTGCTTTGTTACTACAAATGTACAAAAGCTTCCTTTATATTATAAGATAAAATGCTTTTGGAATGTAACTTCCTAGTACATTGGAAGCAGATTACCTAAGATTTTAGACTCGTATAAGTCAGGAAGCCTTTTGGAAATGTTTTTAGAAATAAGTTAAAACAGGCCGTGAATGATTTTAAATTCATTGTGTTATTTTCAGTATTCAGTACTGAGGTTACTTCTTCCAGTCTGAGAATTGACAAGGTGGGCATGCTCACCTTTTATTTTTTTCTGAGTTAGTATGTAAATCAATAGAGCCAGAGCTGTAAAACTTCATTTCAATTCCTCATGTTGACCTGACAAGGATCGTCTTTCACACAGAATCAGCTTAGAGTCTGCTTAGTCCACTCCTTACTATAGAAAGGAACAACAGTCCTCCCAATAATACACCTAGCAAATGATCATCCTGCTTTTATTTTAAGAATTCCATTGAATGAGGAACCTACTACTTCCTAAATTTGTTTCTTCTCTAAAAGCTAAGTAGGCCTCTTTGAAGCTTTGACTGGTCACTCTGAGGGCAGGACAAGTCTAACCTTCCTCTTTAAATACTTGTGAAACCACCCAAAGGAAACAAAGGACTTGGAAACATAGCTTATACTATCCCACCAGGCTGATGAGATCTCCAAAGGAGCACACTCTGCTGGTCAGCTGAGTTATTTTGAGGTAGCAATAGCCATTCTGTCCACCAGCCTTAAAAGGACACATGGCAGGGATTTGGAGCCTGTAGAGATGATCTGGTCCAGCCTCCTCGTCTTACAGGTGGGGCCCAAAGACAGGAAGTGACTCCACCAAGGTCACACTCATAGTAATGATGACAATAGTAATAATAACAAGAATCATTGCTAGGATTTCTAGAGTGCTTTAAGGTTTGCAGAGAGCTTTACAAATATGTCATTTGATCCTCACTACAATCCTTTGATTGTAGTGCTGCTATTATTATTATTCCCATTTTACAGATGAGGAAACCAAGGCATACGGGGGTGATACTGCTAGAAAGTGTCTGAGGCTGGATTTGAATTCAGGTCTTCCTAACTCCAGGCTCCAAACACTGTTAGGCACTGTGCCACCTAACTGCCTAGTAAGTCGTAGCTGCTGCAGCAGCTGAGTCACTCATGGCATGATCTCAGGCCTTGGATGCTCATCATTTTAATGTCCTTAAAATATGGTGCCCAGAACTGAACACATCAGTCTGGATGGGACAAAATACAAAGCTACGATCGCCTCCCAAGGCCTTGATACTCCTCCTTTCAGTGGGACTAACATCTAGTGTTAGCTTTCTTGGCTGCTGATCAAACAATTGACTCTAAAGGAAGGCCACTAAAAGCCCAGGCCTTTTTTTCCCCCTAGGAAATTACTATCCAGCTCTGCCTGCCCCAAATTCAGTTTATGAAACCTTCCCAAAGGAAAGGCTTTTATACACTTGCCTTCATAGCCTTCCCAAGTAGAAGGATTTTTATACTTCACTTGCCTGTATAGCCTTCCTAAATAGTAGGTTTTATACACTTGCCCTTATTAACTGGTTAGGGTCTTTTTGGTTCCAAACTCAGCCCTCCCTTCCAGCTTGATGGCATCTGTAAATCTGGTAAGCATCATAAGTACCATCTCTGCTCTCATATCACCTAAGTAATTGATAGAAATGCCTAACAGCAGTCTTTGTTTTGTTAAACTTAAAGCTAAAATGCTTTATGCTTTAAAAAACCCTTGGGCTATTTCTATTACGGTAACCACATTTTTGTTGAAGAAAACCCTGTTCAAAATAAAAGCTTGATGTTTTCCATTAAAAGAATTTAAATGGCTGATTCTTGTTCTCAATTGCAGTGTAATAAAAATATCCCCATTTATAAACACGTTCAATTGGAGATAGTTCTCCACCCGATGATCAATATGAGTATCACCAAATTGAGGGAAATATGTGTTAAGTTTTAATCACATCTCTCTGACCCCTGATTTTTAAAAAAACTTACCCTTATCCCTAATTAATCTGAGTGAATAGCATTTTATTGTCCTTGATATAGAATAGTAGCTTGTATATACTATTCTCCCTTTTTATGAGCTTTGTTAGTATAATATTTGAAGTTTATAATCCATGACTTTTTCTCCCCTTCATTAAAGGAAGATGTAGATGCTTTTATGAAACAGCCTGGGAATGAGTCTGTAGATATTGTACTCAAGAAATTGGATGAGCAGTATCAGAAGTATAAGTTTATGGAACTTAACCTTGCTCAGAAGAAAAGAAGGTATGTTTTGAGATTTCTGAAGGTGCTTTTGAAAATTAAAGGTAGGAATATCAGAAAATATTCCCCCACAGATTTCTTAAGATGAACGAAAGAATATTGGCCACCATTTTATGATCCATGACTTCAAGACTGGAAGAGAAGTGAAACAGACGACTGGAAATTCCCACAACCTGCTTTGGTGGCACCATTGTTTCTCTTCTGTAGGCATTTCTTCCACTAATGTGGATTGCAGTCCCTCTATGCTTTGTCTTCCTGGGAGATTTCTCCATAGCCTCCTTTATGCACCTTATAGTTGGAAGGCTCATTCTTTTCCTGCTTCATGGATATTGGTACAGCTGTCATCCCTCACTCTTGCCTAAGGAATGTCATGGATCCTTAGCTCTAGAATATGGACAATTACACTTGACAGCCTCTCCCCTGGAACCCTAGCAAGGACCATCTGGCTGTGAACAGGCCCCTCATAAATCCACAGTCAGCCCCATGGATTCGCTTGACCCAAAGAGAAGTCATGGCATTGACCTTAGTGGGCACTATGTGCTAGTTGAGCTTGAAATTCTAGAGAAAGCCTTTGGGCAATAATTGATGTACTTTAAGACCCCTATATGGTTATCCCCTTGAACTGATGCTCTCTGTGTAGTACCCTCTTTCTTTTCCCTTCCTAATTCTCTGCACATAAGTATCTCAGATTCTAACTTTTAAAAAGAGAGAAAGAGAATCAGAAAATTCATGGGAAAGGGGGAGGGGTGTGACGAGAACTAAAAAGAGGTGAGTCTGGTGAGTCGCCCCTGTGCAGGACAAACCTGCTTCAAGGGCCTTCTTTCAATGCGCTGCTTACTTCTGCTTGACAACAGTTTGAGACCAAAGCACATATAAATGCTGACTGAGCTTACAGAGTTTGTTTGTAAACTTTGGTTTCGTTGGGTCTTCAAAACCGTGGTTTGGAGGGAGAGGGGGTTTTCTTGTTTGGGAGATACTAAATTGTTATTCTTTTAAATTCACAGGCTAAAAAGTCAGATTCCTGAAATCAAACAGACATTGCACATTTTAAAATATATGCAGAAGAAAAAAGTAAGTGAATTTTGGACTTTTCAGTGATTTAAGTCAGGATGCCTTGGGGGCACCTGGGCCCTCGAAGCAGATGCATGGCGGCATAGCTCTTTGCTCTCTCTTACACAGCTTGTTTTTCTTTTAGCCAGCACCCCTCTACTGCAGTTTGCCAGATTCATAGAATGTTAACCTAGGAACATCATTGAATTTAGCCTCTGCTTGAGGCTTGACTCCCTTTGCCTCTCTGTGACAGGTCAGTCATACTTGCTGAGGTAGTGCTTCTTCCTTAATCATGAGTTAAAGGTGGCCTTGCTGCCGCTTAGTATTCCACACTCTTCCCCTCAAAACTCCAAATGGAGCTCCCTCAACTCATCCCCCTCCAAACAAGGTAAGATTCAGTTTTACAGGGAGTGGGGGACATTTTTGTTTGCCAAAGATTGTTTCTGAAAATGAAAAAATTGACATGTTACCCTGAAGTAGCATTATGTTTCTTATGCTCACTAAAAATACAGGATGTCATGGAATTGTAGGAAGGACCCTCATTAATATGGCTTGGCACTGCTCTCTCAAGTGTCTCATTCTGCTGCCCATTCTCTCCCGTGATAACATCTCATTGAAAGAAAGTACAAACATGTGACATAAATGATCCGACTAACATTGACATACCTTGCAGCATAAAACTCTTTTGTCACCCGTAGTGCTGCCTCTGTTGGCATCATTGGGAAGTTTCAAGTGCTACGGGTCTTTCTCTTTCTGTGTCACACATGCATTGTTTCTTTAGAAGTGTCAAGCAGAAGCTTAGTTGAACTTGTCACAAAAGAACAGAATTTTGGAGTCAAAATGGAGCTCAGCAGGTATCTGATGAATCAGCGGGCACTTCTTGAACACCTACTATGTGCTAGGCTACAAAAATAAAGATAAAAATCCAAAGGAGGTAGAGGGCAGAATCAGGAAAGTCTTCAGGTGGTGACTGAGAGGTATTCTGACAGGAGGGAGGCCATTGCTGGCAGTTCAAGAGGACAGGTGTCCTTTGAGGAGCAGAGGGAAAGTCACTTTGCTGAATGCTCTAGTGGGGGAAGGGGAGTAGTAGTAGATGAAGAGGCTGGAAAGCCCCAAAAGGGAGTCCTGATGGCAATCCATACAGTTGGTCAGTGGGGCACCCAGCCTCTGTTTAAAGACCCTCAAGGAGGACAATTCTGCTATCTTCTGAGGCAGGTCATGCCACTTTGGGCAACTTTTGTTTATAGGAACTTTGACTTCTTTGAAATTTCTACCCCATTCTTCCTAGTTCTGCCCTCTGAAGCCAGGCACTAGGTATCCAACCCCTTTCTCTTCCATATGACATCTGTTCAGATGCTTGGAGGTGGCTATCCTATTCTTTCCACCACTCCTCTCCCCAGGCTTTTTCTTCTGCAGTCTACACATCCCCACCTCCTTCACCTCTTCCTCGTGTAAGATAGATCCTAAGCCGTTCAACACCCTGGATGCCTTTCTTTGTAGACTCTCCAGTTCATCCATGTTCCTTTCCAGAATTGAACACAGTACAGATGAGGTTAGACCATGGCAAAGTACATAGGAACTCTCATCTCTGGGTTCTTAGAAAGTTTGCCTTTCTCACTGCAGCCCAAGGACTCATTTTGGCTGTCCTAGCCCACTGCTGACTCATGGAATTTGAGCTGAAGTCCCTAGGCATCTTTTAGACAAGCTGCTGAGTAACCATGCCTTTCCTATCTTACGCTCGTGAGGTCAGGTTATTTTTTTAGTCAAGTGTAAGACTTGGCATATATCCCTATTGAATTCCATCTCATGGATTTGCCCCAAAGTTCCAGCCTACTGAGCTCTTTGTGGCTTCTGACTCTGTCACCCAGTGGGTTAGCCTCCTTCCCTGCTTGATGGTACCTGCTGATCTGATGAGCGTGACCTCTGAAGAATGTGAAACAGCACAGCTCTCAGAACCTTCAGTGGACCTGCCTCCCAAAGTGACATCAGGTTTTGAATCTGACTGCTCATCTCTTCTAAATTCATCTTAACTGAACTAGTGTTTAACCCACATCTCTGCTCATCTTCCACAAGAATACTATGAGATACTTAAATCTAGGTAAGTTCTATAGCGTTCCCTTGAACACTCTATCCAAAAAGGACAGCCAGTTAACTTAGCCTAGCATGTCCTTGAGGAAGTCATACTGACTTTGTAATTCCCACTTCTTTTTCTGCATTTTTATTAACTAGCTCTTTAATGATCCATTCTAGAATTTTTCTAGGAATTGATGCCAAGCTGACTGGCTTATACTTTCAAGGACTTTGTTGTCTTCTGTTTTTTTGCAAATGAAGCCATTTGTCTGTCCACCCTCCTACAGTCCTCCAGTTCTCCAGTGTCTTTCACGTGCTATATCGTAGAGCCTGGGCATCCACTGGGGCCAGGTGACTTGACTTTCTCTTCTCTTTGCTATGAGCTCCCTCTGAGCTATGTTGGGTCTGCCCTTTTCCTTGGCCTAGAGCAGAAGCCCAATCAGACCTGGGTGGCTCTGTCTTCTCTCTTTTGTTTTTTCTCCCTTAACTCCCTTTTCTCCCACTGTAGCTCTTGGTGCTCATTTTGGAGCGTAGGCTTTGAGTATCACGCCTGCTCTTAGAATCCTTCGTCTTCTCTTACCTGCCCTCAGTTTCTCATTCTGACACGTGTAGAAATTGAAATAAGGCCATGCATTGTTCCCTGTGCAACCCTGCCACTCTCTTCAGACAAATCCTCATTGGAACTGGTTCTCTTTGTACCTTCTGAATTTTGTTCTTGAGAGTTTCCATCTTTCTTGGACTGACTTTCCTTGGAAGGTTTTACTCCACTTGACTGCCCTTCCTCTGAACCTTTGAAATGTGCTTTTCAAAATAATCTTAAGTTACACGGCAGACAATGTCTAGCTTTCCTCTTTGCCCCCTCAAATTTTAAGATGAAAAGGTCGTTTCTGCCCCAGCAACCAGGGCCTCACTCTTAATAAGTTAACGTCTCTATAGAGCCTTAAAGTTTGCAAAGCACATAAATTATTTGATACAACCTTGTGAGATCGGTGGTGATATAATCCCCATTTTACAGATGGGGAAAATGAGGCAGACAGGTTAAATGACTTGCCCAGGGTCACAGAGCCAGTCAGCGTCTGAAGTGGGATTTGTACTCCCAAGTCCAGCACCACCTAGCTGCCCCTTAGAATCAGATCCACAATAAAATTTTCCCTTTTGGGTTCTACCTTTTGAAGGATGGCGTTCTCATTTAGACAATACAGCTAAGAGGTTACTAGCTGCTCTGCTTTTGGCAGAGAAGGAGACCTCCTATGGATGTCTGAATGATTGAAGCCTGCTATTACTACCATGATCATGAATTTACCAACCTTGGGATGTCTTTTTTCAAACTCCCCCCATCTATTCTTCCTGTCAAAGTAGTCTTTAATGACAGTATTGCCTCGGTTTAATCCTCTGTTGATCTCCACCCAAATGTTCTGTATCACGATCCCCCTCCCCTTCCTGCATGTCCTCATACTGCCTTGATATAATATCCCCACTAACTCTTTGTTTTGTGTTAATGAGATGCACCTATTCATAGCCATCTTCCAGTACTGGTTCTTATCCCGCCAAGTGTCAGTGTTAACCTAGGAGGTCCATTCAGCTTCCTTGCATTAGGTCCTAAAGTTCTGCTTGCTCATTGCTGAAACTTTCAACATTTGTAGATAGAAAGTAAAAATTAGATGTTTTAGTACTGGCTTCATTCTTCAATTTTATTTTCTGAACAACTTGTGGGTGTTTTATTATAGTGGGTCTCTGTGGTATCTACTTGGCAGGGAAGTGTGGGCATTGTTCTGTAGTCCCTCTCCTTAGTTTAAAAGGAATTTGGATTCGATTTACAAGACAGACACCAGGCTGTGCCTTCCTAGTAAATGCTCTCACAATGAGAGCTGCGGTGGAAGTCCTGAAGTCGGCATCTCACCCACCCTCTGACACCATCTTCTTTGTGCAGCTTCTCTCCTGTGAGTGACAGATACCTTTGGCATACCTAACCAACCTGTTGGTTTCTCCCCAAGGAGACCACAGAGCCCCTGGAGACTAGATTCTTACTGGCCGATAACCTTTACTGCAAAGCTTCAGTTCCTCCTACGGATAAAGTCTGCCTGTGGTTGGGGGTAAGTACATGGAAGGTGGAGAACTTTCTCAGCTGATGCTTACAATTCACTTTTTTTGGCTAACACAATAGTATCACCTTTTCGTGGGTAACAGTGGAGGCATAGGTTAAATAGCTTTCCTGAAGCCCAGGTGCCACAGTGCAGAGCCTGGGACCTGGAGGTGGGCAGACCTGAGTTCAAATGCAGCTGCAGATACTTTTCCTGGCTGGGTGACACTGGTCCAGTCACTTGCCCCTGTCTGCCTCAGGTTCCTCATCTGTGAAATGGGGACAGCACCTATGTTTCTCAGCACTGTTGTGAGGATCCAGCGAGATGATATTTGTAAAACACTTAGCACGATGCCTGGAACATAAGGGCTATAGAAACATTAGCTGTCAATGTCACTGAACAATGGAGATCCATAATGCCTCCATCTCAGGGTTGTGGTGAGGATCAAATGAGATAACATTTGTGAAGTGCTTCAGAGGCACAATGCCTGGCATTTGATAGGCACTATAGAAATGTTAGCTATCAGTATTATTATGCCATTAGACTTAGAGGTTAGCACCCTATGGAACATAGAGACAAAAACGTTTCTGAATCCGGCATGGGTTGAGTAAAGCAACATGCCAAACCAATTCCATTTCCCTTCCTACTGCCACCTGCTACAGACCACCCAGGCCTTCCTTTGACCTGAGATGGCTCTTCAAGATCTCCCAAGACTCAATATCTTCATTTGCAAGCTCAAGGGAGGACCTTGAATAATCTAATACCCTGCCTCCCTCAGTTTGGAAGAAAGAGGAGTATACTGAGGCCTAGCATCAGGTAGAGGGAACAGAATTAGAGCTCTGAGGCCAGGCCAGCTAGTTCAACCCCACCTCAAAGTACTCCTCCAGCCTTTGCTTGAAGACTCCCACCTTCCACTTTCGGACAGCTCTGGACATTGAGCCTACATTGCTCTCCTTGTTCTTTCTGCCCATTGCTTCTGGTTCTGTCCTCGGGGGCCAAGGAGAAAAAATCGAATCCCTTTTAAATATGTGAAGATTGCTATTATTTGCCCCCTGAGTCTTCTCCTCCAGGCTTCAACCATGCCTCATGATCTCAAGGCCTGCCCCCATCTTGGTTACCCTTCTCTGGACTCTGACTTGGTGATCTCCTTCCTAAAATGGAGTAAGCATTTATTAAGCACATATTATGTACCAGGCACTATGCTAAGTGCTTTACAAATATGCTCTCATTTTATTCCACAATACCCCTGGGAAGTCAGGCCTATTTGTATTCCCATTTTGCAGTTGGGGAAACTGAGGCAGTCAGACTGACTTGTCTGAGGCTAGACCTTGAACTCAGGTCTTCCTGACTCCAGGCCCAGTGCTCTGTCCACTGTACCATCCACCAGCTGCTTCTAGGTTGTACCCAGAACTTTAAGAAAAAAAAGAAGAATGAATGAATGAAAACACATTTAGTAAGTGCTCAGAGCTCAGGATGCCAGGCAAGGTGTGAGGGTAGAATACCGCCCACCCCTGTACCCCCCAGTGCTTTTGTGGGGGGAGTTGGGGAGGCTACTGAGATTTCCCAAGGGAATTTGAATGCCAAATGAGGTGAAAGAAAACACACATTGTCCTCCTGGGGACATTAAGATCACCAATTCACTGACAGGGCTGAGTTCAGAATCCCTCCCTCTCGCCAGGCCAATGTGATGCTTGAATATGACATCGATGAAGCTCAGGCTCTCTTGGAGAAGAACCACTGCACTGCTACCAGCAATTTGGAATCTCTCGAGGAAGACTTGGACTTCCTTCGGGATCAGTTTACCACCACAGAAGTCAGTATCCTTTGTAATTTAAAAAAGAAATCTGAAAGACGATTTCTTTCACAGAGCTTTGTGTCCTGTCTCAGGGATTTTTTTTTTAAATGAGCTGCTTCCCTTTAATATAAAGAAGATCTTAATGCTATCTGAATTGATGCTGAAACATGTTAGTAGTAGTTAGTATGGGTGTGAAATACATTTGAGCTCTACCTGCTATTCATTGGAATGCCTAGATGTAGGAAATGCCAAACAGGTAGGAGATCTCTCAGGGTAGTTGGCTGTGAAAGCATAAATTGGTGAAAAAGGCCTAGAGGGCGTGGGAAGGGCTTTCTGAAATGGTTTATCATTTAGTGAACATACATGATGTTGAGTGTTCTTCTGAGTGCTGTGGAGTGGGTAGAAGAGGTGGCTTATTGGGCTTATTTACTTAAAGCTTACTTTATAGAGGTTTCTTCCTTTCTTTGCCCTTATTTAGAATTTCTTGATGTAAGCTCTGCAAACTCACAGTGGTACAACCATAACTTAGGTAACACTTTTAGCCAAGAAAATCTTTGTGGGAAATGTCAGAGTCCTTTTCCTGACCCAGGTAGGAGTTTACTTTGACAAGCATTTATTAAAAGCGTAGCGTGCTCATAAAATTGGAGAAGTCCCTCCCCCAAACCTAAATTCTTCCAAAATTATTCCTCTGAGACCCCTAGAGTCCAACTGTTGGTGACTTCTACCTGTTAATTGGTTTTGTTTTTTTTGGGGGAGGGCAGGGCAATGGGGGTTAAGTGACTTGCCCAAGGTCATACAGCTAGTACATGTGTCAGGTGTCTGAGGCTGGATTTGAACTCAGGTCCTCCTGACTCCAGGGCCAGTGCTCTACTCACTGTGCCACCTAGCTGCCCCTAACTTCTACCTGTTAATACTTGGGAATTCAGGGCTCAGCAGAACAACTCCAACTCTGTTTCCCCATGACAGTCCTTCATGCATTTGAAGACAGCTTTTACGTACGTGTACCTCTCAGTTCCCAAATTTTTCTTGTCTCCAAGCTAAAGATCCTTAGTCCCCTTGCCATCCTGGTCTCCTCTGGGTGAATTTGAGCTTCGTAGCTTTTCTTTTAAAACAGTGTGTGTTGCCCAGAAAGTAAAATGGACTGCCTCTGTAGGTGCTGGACCCTCCTTCCTTGAAGGTCTTTAAGCAGAGGCCAGGCAACCACGTGTCAAGTATGTTAGGTTCAATGCAAAGGTCAGGTCACTGTGTGTTTGCAGTGTGCTCTTAGGTGACATATGCCTCATGGAGATAATAAGAAAGTTGGGAGGTAGCCCTGGAGATGCGCTACTCTGGGGTACATCTTAAGTAAGAAAAATGGTTGGAGACTGGAGTAGTCAGGCCTTCCCTGCTCTCAAATTTCCTGGTTGGAGTGAAGAGACCTACCTTATTAGGGAGGAGTGAGATAAGGTTGGTGTGCTAGATGGGATCAGTTGATGGTGAGACCCTAGAGGCAGAGGTGGGGGATGTCTGTGGAAACACAGGAGGGGTGTGAGCTTGAGAGACATTGTAAAGAAGAAGATTCTTGGGAATCTCATCTGAGTGCTATAAGAAACCTCCAAGCCCAGAAAACTTTGTATTGGAGAAATTGAGAAGGGATGTGTCTATTGTTGAAGGAGGAAATGGTTTTAATTTTCGACATGCTGCCATTTCAAGTGATGGTGGCCCATCTCAGTGGGATATCCCATTGGCAACTAAAGAGAAAGCATGGAAGAGGAGAAGGGATGTGGTGGCAGCTAATGACCAGCTTTAGTTAGTCTAAAAACCAGATTAGAATGAGTTCCTGTATTATGAAGGGAGAATTTATAATTTCAAAGAGAATCATATATATGTCTGAAAGGTTCGGAATTCTCAAGGTAGGAGGCAGAAGAATTAAAGCATGTATTTAAGCTCCAGAGTAACAGACCCACAAACTAGCATCCCCATTTTGATATTTGGATCAAAAGCCTCCAGGCCCAATAAATCTGCCTCACAAGAGTAACCAGGAGGCCACAGAGAAGCATGATGGTATAAAGCAAAATCATACACATGCTTCCCCTCTATGGTAAAAAGATTACCCAGTGGCCTCAAGTCCTTGCTCAGCACTCCTCGATCCACACTTAGGTCAGCTCTGCTACCGGCAGCTCCTGCTTCAGCTTCAGCTGTAGCTGTCTCTGGCTCCAACGGAAGCTGTTTTTAACAGTTTGGCTAGCAGCTTCTGTGGGGGTGTAAGACCCACCCACAGCTTCTGCCGGCACACCGGGGAAGCACAGGTTCTTTTGATCTGCTTAACTAAGGGAAGCAAGGTGAAGGGGTTGACAAGCTTACTTTAATCCAGCATAGGCCCTCCCTGGAGTTAGCCCTACCCCACCAAGCACCCAGCAAGGCTCAATGAGATAAACTGAGTCACTCAAAGAAAACAAAGGCCATTCTACTTACAGTTCCTTAAGAATGAGACTTGAGCCAGGCTTGTAAGGTTATAGGCTAGTGTTGTGTTGTGTACCCGTACCTGTAACTGATTTCATCTAGTGACGCAGATCAGCAGCTCTGCCATATAAGTTGTAGAGAGCTGTGGGATTTGCCCAGGGTCAGAAACCCATTCTGTTGGACGGGGTCTTTCTGACTCTTGAGTCCAGCTCTTTCTTACTAATAACCCTCTTAGGCACAAGTTGGGTTGGCTTTTTTACCGTGAAGATTAGAATGCAAATTGTGAAATATGACAGTATAAAATATCCTAAATGTTTTTGTTTTGAAGCCTTATGATCTAGTTATTTTTTAAAAATATCTTGTAAACCAATATTTGCAGAGTCCATTAGCTGTCACCAGGGAATAAACACAGTGCATCTGCATATCAGGTTTCTCTATGGAAGGGAGTATGGCAGTACTCATGCAGACTGGAAGTATTCTCAGAATACATTTTCTTTAACAACTTTCTCAGATATGGCTCGGGTTTACAACTGGGATGTCAAGAGAAGAAACCAAGATGAGCCCGCCGAAGCTAAAGTCTAGCATGCCCATCCTGGGGCTCAGCTTTCCCAAGGGGCTTGATGTACTTCCAGAGATTGGAATTTTTGACTTGGGATAAATGCTTTTCAAACAAAAAAAGACACTGTAACGTAATACTAAAGGCAATAATGAGCACACATTTTATTTACAAAGCTTTAGATTTCATGAAATTATTATGATTGTTCAAGATCATGCTGGGGTTGGACTCAGTTATCTCCGTTTAGCTTTGACACTCTGGATCTTTGGGGCATGTGTGAAATGCACTGTTGGGCATTTGCAAGGGGCAGGGTTGGGGTAGGGCTGGGAGGGTTGCTTTTTTTTTTTTTATTTATTGTAAGTTACCTTTGAAGAAGTGAAGTCAGTTAAGAGGTTGGGAAAGTTCTTGCAGGCCTGTGGTTTTGGGTTAAACCAGTCTGCTGTAAGTTTGCTACTTCACAGATTGATTTTTTTTCTCATGTCAAGTTTGGTCAGTTTACTGAATGTCCTGCCCTTTTTTATGAATTGCTTTATCTCCCTTTATAAACAACACGTGCAGTATATCTGAACAGCAGTAGGGTTTGTTGAGGTGGCACATTCATCTCCCATCTGCTAAATGGATGCCTACTTCTCATGCCCTTCATATCTCTTGGTTAAGTCTGAGTTGAACATTCTGACAACTCTTTCTATAAGGCCTCTTAACAGGGGTAACAAAATTAAATGATTATTTCTTTCAAAGGAAGGAAGTCTTCAAGCTGTTCTGACTTAAAAAGCTAACATGACACCAGCTTATAAAAGAACTGCGGAGTTAAATTTCAATGTTTTTTTCCACTTTCAAGTAGTGAGCAATACATTTAGAATGGTTTCATAATATTAAAACAGTGAAATTAAACATTTGGCAAAGCGCCTTTTGAAATGTCCCTGTCTCTGTTCTTCTGTTGATGAATTCCATATTCCAAGAAGGGTTGGTTACTTAAAGAAAAAAGTCAAGATGCCAGCTTTGATTTTTACTGTTGTCATCTCAAAGCTCTCAGGTTCTGCCTGTTTCTAATTTCACAATAACTTCCATCTTGTTGATTTTTACCTTCATTATTTACCAGTTTGAATTCCATAAAAATTTCTAGTCTAGTTTCTCTAGTGTAAGATGAGGGCCAAGAGGGGCAGCTAGGTGGCACCGACCCTGGAGTCAGGAGGACTGGTGTTCAAATTTGGCCTCAGACACTTGACACGCTTATTAATTCAGTGACCTTGGACAAGTCACTTAACCCCAATTGCCCTGCCTTCCCCCCCCCCCAAAAAAAAAGATGAGGGCCAAGAAGGTAACTAGGAAACAGAAGCATAGTTTGGGCCTCCCTCTTTAAAGAGAGCTGCCTTGGCCCCTTAGTGCTGCTAACTAGACCTGCCCATTGGGGCCAAGTAAAGCCATTCGAACCACTGAACCACATGTTGGCAGGCAGACAGTTCCCCTGTCATCCTGAGTACTAGAGAACTGACTTAGACTGGCTCTGTACAGTATGGTTGGAAACCCCCTAGAAATTCTGCCACTGCTTCCTCAGACGTAGCATCCAGACCTGAAGACCAATCCTGGTGGCTCATTGAGTTTGAAGTGTGAACTGTGTTTTGGGTGGCACCACAGTGCACAGTGGGCCTGGAGCCACAAAGGCCTGAGTTCAAATTCTGCCTCAGACACTAGCTATGTGGCCCCTGGCAAGCCATTTTATTTCTGTATGCTTCAATTTCCCCATCTGTAAAATGGGGGGGTCATAATACTAGCTCCTACTGCCCAGGGTGTTTGTGAGGCTCTAACTGTGCTTAGTACATTGTCTGGCACGTAAAAAGCACTAATTAAATGTTAGCCTCATTAAATTATTAGCCTTTTCATTCCTATCCTGTTGTTGTACAGTTGGATTTTTAAGAAGTTATTATTGATAACTTACATTTTTACATCACCTGGATTTTCCCCTGCATCCGCTCTCTCCCAGAGAGCCATTCCATATAACACATTTTTTTTTTAAATATGAAGAACATTTTTTTAGCCAAACTGATTCATTGAAAAATTTGACATCATACGCAGTTTTCCACAACTGGATCCCTCGCCTGTACGAAGGAATGGGGAATTTTCTCTGAGCCAAGCTTATTGTGGATATAATTCCACATATCCACAACATTCATTTTTGATAGTTTTGTGGTGGTGGTTTTTTCGATTTACATCGTTGTAATCATTGTGTCAAAGGAGGGTAGAAAAACAATTTGGTGTAGAAATGCGTTCAACCCAACAGGAAAACTGGAGGAAATGGGGATAGGAAAAGGATGGGAGATGAAAGGGGGTGGTTGGTCATAACCAGAACAAACTATAAGCTCAGAGGGGATTATGAAGAAGGATCTAAAAGGAAAGAAAGGAATGAGAATAGAATGGATTGAAAAAAATGGATTTAAAAATTTCCAACAATGAATTTTTTTCAAGAAACACTTGAAACCTAGTTACCTACACAGTGAACATAAGGGGTTAAAGCAAACTTTTTGCTTCAACGAACTATAAAAATCAGGTGTTAACAATAGTGATTTCCAGACTAGGGCAATAGCAAAAACTGACAATTAGATAAACAGGGAAACTGTATCTTGCTGAAAGATAATCATAGACAAACAGTTTTGATACTTAACATTTATCACATGGCATAACATGTCAATACCAGGTGGGGAAAGAAAGAATAAAAGTAGGAGGGGTTTTTTTTGGGTGGGTGGGGAATAGATGCGTTATTAGATGATTTTATTCAGAAGAGGAAATAACTAACAGCAAAACTTTAAAAGGAGGTTTTACAGCAAATAAAAAGATTAAGAACTATTTTGCCCAACTGTAACTTCACAAAGCCAGCAGCTTAAAAGAATGTTTACAAATATGTAAAATACCCAGATGAACAAAACAAGAAATAGAGGATTTAAACAACTCATCTCAGAAAACATTTGAACAAACCCTAAATGCATTCCCAAAGGAAAAAACCCTGGGACCAGAAGGCTTCACAAATAAATTCTATCAAACATTCAAAGAACAATTTTAGTATCACAGATACTGTTTGAAAAGATAGCTGAAGATGGGATCTTGCCACATTTTTGTATGATACTTAAACCAGAGAGTCGGAACAAGGAAAATCAAATCAATCTTAGTGAACATTTTACATACACCGATAGCAAAACATCACAAAGAACACACACACAACCTGGCTTGAACTTATGCCACGTATAGTTACTTCTTATTAGGAAAACAATAAACACAATCGACGATATTAACAAGAATAATAAGAATCAGAATTGTATCAGGAGATGCAGAAAAGGCTTTTGGAAAAATGGGAATAAATGGACCTTTCCTTAACATGGTAGATAGTACATATCTATGACCAAGATGCAACATTATATATAATAGGGATAAACTATGATCCTTGCCAGTAGGATCAGCGATGAAACAAGGCTGCCCATTGTCCTCACTTCTGTTTGATGTAGTGCTAGAAATACTAACTGTAGCATTAAGACCAAAACAAACAATTGAGAGAATAAGCATTGGCAAAGAAGAAACAAAATTTTTACTTTTGCAAATCATGTGAGGTACTTAGAGAACCCTTGGGAGGTATGAAATACCCATGAAGATACACACAGGAACTATATGAATACAACTGAAAAATTCTAGAAGTAAACACAGACAAATAATTGGGGGATAATTCATTGTTCATGGATAGGCGCAGTTGGTATATAACAATAACCTCTAAATGAATATCAATCAAACTACCACTTAAAACAGTGCTTGGAACAGAGTAGGTATTACTTATTTGTAGGACTGTATTAGGAGGGCAGAGTTTATAATCTCAAAGAGGATCATAAACATGTCTGAAAGGTTCGGAACCGCCGGATATAAGAAACTCTCAAAGTAGAAGGCAGAAGAATCAAAACATATATTTAGGCTCCACAGTAACCAACCCATGAACCAGCAACCCCATTTTGATATATTGATCAAAAGCTTCCAGGCCCAATAAGTACGCCTTGAAAGAGTAACCAGGAGGCTACAGAGAAGCATGATTGCATAAAGCAAAATCATGCTTCCCCCTCTATGGTAAAAAGATTACCCACTGGCCTGAAGTCTTTGTTCAGCTTCCTCCCGTAGGTCAGCTCTGCTACTGGCAGCTCCTGCTTCAGCTGTGGCTGTGGCTGTAGCAGCCTCTGGCTCCAACGGGAGCTGCTTTTAACCATTCAGCTTCTGCGGGGGTGTAAGGTACGCCGGGGAAAGCACAGGTTCTTTCAATCTGCTTAAGCAAGGTGAAGGGGTTGACTGGGAAAGCACAGGTTCTTTCCATCAGCTTAAGCAAGGGAAGCAAGGTGAAGGGGCCGACAAGCTTACTCCAGTCCAACATACAAACAGCATTCAGTTCAGGGGAAAAAGCCAAACTAGTCAAGGGCACTTGTTGACTAAGTGCTAAGGAGCCCATTTTTGGTTGCCAATACAAGGACTAGAAGAAAATCATGAAATTCATTTGGAGGAACAAAAGGTCAAGAATCTCAAGGGGATAACGAAAAAAGTGGAAGAGTATCAGTATTTGATATCAAACTATATTACAAAGCAGCGATTATTAAAACAGTTTGGTTTAAGAGAGTGAGATGTCTATCCGTGGAGCAGATGAGAGGTACCCAGTATAGAGAAGTAAACAAACCTAGTAGCCTACTGTTCGTTAAACCCAAAGACCCAGCTATTGGCATAAAGACAAACTCTTTGATTAAAACTGGGAAAACTGGCAGAAATTAGGTTTAGGTCAACACCTCACACCATGTACCACATCACCTACATATAAAAGGTTTATCATAAACAAATTAGAGGAACAAATAAATTATCTTTCAGTTTTATTGGACCATTGGATCATGACCAAACAAAGGCTAGAGAGAATCAAAGAAGATAAAATGGACAATTTTGATTATTTAAATATATATATGTATTTTGCAGATCAAACAAATCCAACATAGCTAAGTTTAGAAGGGAAGCAGTTACACGAGGAAAAAAAATTTTTTTGCAGCAGATTTCTCTGGCAAAAGTTCCATTTGCATGACATAAAGAATGGATTCAAGTTTATAAGAATATGTCATTGCCCAATTGATAAGTGATAAATGGATATGAGTAGATGAACAGGGTGTTCTCAAGGAAAGAAACACAAGCTATAAAACCATATTTTAAAATATTCTAATTTACTAATAGTTAGAGAAATGCAAAATAAAGCAATTGGGGTTCTGCCTCATGCTAAATCAGATTGGCAAATAAGTATTGCCAGAGCTACAGGAAAGCAGACACATTGATGTCCTGTTGGTGGAGCTGTGAATTGGTCTGGGGATTCAGGAAAGCCATTGGAACTGTCCCAGAAGGTACCAAATGACCTTTGACCCAGTGATACCATTACTAAGCCTATACCTTAAATGGATCACAGAAAGAGATAAAGGTCTTATATGTAACAAAAATATTGACTAGCCAGAGGAGTCTACGTCTCCATTCTCCTAGAAGTATCTCTTGTTACATAGCTCAGGTAAACTTAAGGTTTAAACTGCACCCATGGCTGCTGAAACTCCAGCAAGCTTGCTTGTGCAGTATAGTTATATCTCTCTTTCCTTAATAGGCTTTCATGGTTAATTTTTAGAAGCCCTCTTTTTGCTACTGGTCCATGCTCCCTGACCCCATTACCCCACCAGACAACTGCCGTGGCTAACCCTTTGTCTGAAAACCTTTTGTAAACTGGGCCCCAAAGTGGGGATTGGCTGAACAAATTATAGTATGAATATAGTGATTAAATACTCATAGATTCGAACTTAGGTCTTCCTGACTCCAAGTTCAGGGCTCTATCCACCATACCACCCAGCTGCCTACATGTTATGGGAATATAGTGGTAGTATAGTGATAATTTAGTTGAAAAGTATTTAACTAGGTTATAAATTTAAGGCCACAAGCCTAGAGAACACTATTTCTGACCCCTGGGGCATATATATCCCAACCAACAATTCAGGAAAAATTGGGAAGAGAAATGAGATTGATGCAAAAAAACAAGTGAACAGCTTGGTAAAGGAAAGAAACAAACAAAAACAATACTGAAGAAATTAACACCTTAAAAACAGACTAGGCCAAATGGTAAAAGAGGTCCAAAAAGCCAATGGGGAGAATACCTTAAAAAGCAGAATTGGCCAAATGGAAAGAGAGGCACAAAAATTCACTGAAGAAAAAAAAAACTCCTTAAGCAAAATAGGCCAAATGGAAAAGGAGGTACAAAACCTCACTGAAGAAAATAATTCCTTAAACATTAGAATTGAGCAAATGGAAACTAATGACTTTATGAGAAATCAAAAAACAATAAAACAAAACCAAAAGAATGAAAAAATAGAAGACAGTGTGAAATGTCTCATTGGAAAAACAACTTACCTGAAAATAGATCCAGGAGAGATAATTTTAAAATTATTGGACTCCTTGAAAGCCATGATCAAAAAAAGAGCCTAGACATTATCTTTCAAGAAATTATCAAGGAAAACTGTCCTGATATTCTATAACCAGAGGGTAAAGTAGGAACTGAAAGAATCCACTGATCACATTCTGAAAGAGATCCCAAAAGGAAAACTCCCAGGAATATTATAGCCAAATTCCAGAGTTCCCAGATCAAGGAGAAAATCTTGCAAGCAGTCAGAAAAAAAACAATTCAAGTATGGTGGAGCCACAGTCAGGATAGCACAAGATTTAGCAGCTTCTACCTTAAAGAATCAGAGGGCTTGGAATATGATATTTGGGAGGGCAAAGGAGCTAGTATTACAACCAAGAATCACCTACCCAGAAAAACAGAATAATTTTTTAGGGGAAAACATGGATGTTCAATGAAATGCCTTTCAAGCATTCTTGATGAAAAGACCAGAAGTGAATAGAAAATTTGACTTTCAAATACAAGACCCAAGAGAAGCATAAAAAGGTAAACAGGAAAAGGAAATCATAAGGGACTTAATAAGGTTAAATAGTTTACATTCCTACATGATACTTGTAACTCATAAGAACTTTCTCATTATTAGGGTGGATAGAAGGAGTATATATGGACAAACATCACAGTTATGAATTGATTATGAAAGGATGGTATCAAAATAAAACTACGTGGTGAGAGAGGAATGTACTGGGAGAAAGGGAGAGGTAGAATGGGGTAAACTATCTCACATAAAAGAGACAAGAAAAAGCTTTTACAGTGAAGGGGAATGGGGGAGGGAAAGGGGAATGAGTGAACCTTACTGTCATTGCAATTGGCTCAAAAAGGGAATAGTATACACATTAAATTGGGTATAGAAATCTGTCTTACTTACCCTACAGGGAAGTAGGAGGGGAAGGGGATAAAAGAAGGGGGGAGGTGATAGAAGGGAGGGCAGATTGGGGGAGGGGATAGTCAGAAGCAAAACACTTTTGAGGAGGGACAGGGTGAAAGGAGAGAATAGAATAAATGGGGTGGGATGGAGGGAAATAGTTAACAATAGTAACTGAAAAAAAATTTTTGAAGCAAATTTCTCTGATAAAGATCTGCTTTCCCAAACATAGAGAACTGAGTCAAATTTATAAAAATAAGAGCCATTCCCCAGTTGATAAATGATCAAAATATGTGAAGTTTACAGATGAAGTAAACAAAGCTATCTATAGCCATACAAAAAAAAATGCTCTAACTCACTATTGATTGGAGCAATGCAAATTAAAACAAATCTGAGGTACTGCATATTTATTAGATTGGCCAATAGGACAGAAAAGGAAAATGACAAATGTTGAATGGGATGTGGGAAAAGTGAGGCATTAATGCACTGTGGGTGAGGTTGTGAACTGATTCAACCATTCTGGAGAACAATTTGGAACTATGCTCATGCATTGACCTAGAAATACCACTACTAGGTCTATATCCAAAAAGAGATAAAAACCAAAAGGGAAAAAGACTTATATGCCCAAAAATATTTATAGCAGCTCTTTTCTGGGGGTAAAGAATTAAAAACTGAGGCAATGCTTATCATTTAGGGAATGGCTGAACAAGTTGTGGTATGTGATTATTGATGGAATACTATTGTGCCATGGGAAATGATGATCAGGATGCTCTCAGAAAAAAACCTGGAAGGACTTGCATGGGCTGATGCAAAGTGAAATGTATTGTGTACAAAGTAACAGCAATATTGTAAGATGATCAGCTGTGAATGACTTAGCTATTCTCAGCAAACAGTGATCCAAGACAATACTGAAGGACTTATGATGAAAAATGCTATCCATCCCCAGAGAAAGAACTGATGGTGTCTGAATACAGATCGAAGCATACATTTTTTACTTTATTTTTCTTGAGGTTTTTTTCTTCTCTATGTTTTTGTTCACAACATGACTCATGCATATTTTTAAAATAATTTATTTTTAGCTTTCAACATTCACTTCCGTAAGTTTTAAATTTTCTCCACCTCCCTCTCCTCCCTTCTCCCCAAGACAGTGTTCAATCTGATATAGGTTCTACATATACATTCTTAAACATATTCTCACATTAGTCATGTTGTATAGAAGAATTAGAACAAATGAGAGGAATCATGAGAAAGAAAAAAACAAAACAAGACAAAAAAAGAGAGCAAATAGTGTGCTTCGATCTGCATTCCGACTCCATATTTCTTTCTGTGGATGTGGATGGCATTTTCCACCATGAGTCTTTTGGAGTTAAGTCCTTGCATTGCTGAGAAGGGCTAAGTCTATCAAAGTCAGTCATCACACAATGTGGCTGTTAATGTGTACAATGTTCCCCTGGTTCTGCTCACTTCACTCAGCATCAGTTCATATAAGTCTTTCCAGGTTTTTCTGAAGTCTGCCTGTTCATTTTTTATGGCGCAATAGTATTCCGTAATAATTATATACCACAACTTGTTCGGCCATTCCCCAATTGGTGGGCATCCCCTCAATTTCCAGTTCTTGGCCACCACAAAAAAGAGCTGCTAGAAATATTTTTGTACATGTGGGTGCTTTTCCCATTTTTATGATCTCTTTAGGATACAGCCCTAGGAGTGGCATTGCTGGGTCAAAGAGTATGCACAGTTTGATTGCCCTTTGGTATGGATATGTTTTGCATGACTACACATGTATAACCTATATCAAATTATCAATGGGGCAGCGGGAGGGAGAGCATTTGGAACTCAAAGTTTACAAAATGAATGTTTAAAATTGTTTTTACATGTAAGTGGGGAAAAATAAAATAGTAACCAATAATCAAATAGAAATTTTGTAAGAATAAAATCACTTTTTGGAGAGTGATGTATTCCTTCTTGTGGTATGAAGGGTTTTTTATTTGTTTTTGTTTGGTAATTTACAAGTTCCATCATCATGTGCCTGGGAGAGTTGAATGTTAAGGCCTTCTTGGTAGAGTTCTATGGATTCTTTCTGTTTGCAGAGTGCCACTTGTTTGTTTTTTATAATTTTGCAAGCTTTTCTATGAAGTAAAGTGATCAAAATAGTTTATTCTTTATTGTTTTACTTGGCCCCTCTCCCTCTGACCTCTTCCCCAGAGCAGTCAACTTCAGCTGCAGTGTGCTCAAATCTTGTTCAGGTGTCCATTTCTGAGCTTGTCTGTCTGCTTCCACTACATTGTCAGTGATTCTGACTTTATGTTAACCTGGCTTAAAAAACTTTATTAAAATTATTTTTTACATTTAAAAATTTTTAACTAATTTTTTAAAATTCTGATTTCCAAATTCTCTCCCTCCCTCCTACCCCTCTCCCACCCCATGAGAAAGCAAGCAATATATTGATTATACATGTGAAGTTGTGAAACATCTCCATATTTGCCATGTTGCGAAAAAAAGCAATAAAGATAAACTGAAAAAGTATACTTCAATTTTTGTTGTACTCAGAGTCCATCAGTTCTCTCTCTGAAGATGGATAGCATTTTTCATCACATTAACGCAGCTTTTTCAAGTGGTTAATTGCTATCCTCATATTGTCTCTCTAAATCTCTATTTTGGTGAATTTTTTCATGATTTTTTTCTGTAGATGTTTCAGCACCATTCAGTCCTGGCTTCAGTCCCTCCCTGCCTCCAGTCCCTCCCTGCCTCTTCCCCTCCCCCGCCCCTCCCTCCAGATTTTGTAGCCATACCAAGTCCCTCCCTCTCTTAATCAATCCATGACTTTTCTTACTAGTTGTAATCCTACTTTAAATTTTTTGACTTTCTTGTGTGAAATTTGTTCCTGTGTGCATTTCTTTTGGTGCTTTTTCCTTTGTTTCTTTTATTCCATAGTTATATAGGGGTATGGAGTGTTCAGGAGGACTAGCACCTCTGATATGGGGGCTGCTGAGCCCTTTTCAGGGCTGCTCACCCACCTTTGGTGCTCATCTGGCACCCAACCCTCATCTGTGGCTCCAAGAAGCTATAGCATGTACAGTGGCCACACCCTAGTAAAACCATCTTGGCAGATGAGTTAACCCAGGTTGAGGGTAACTGATGGGCCTTAAAGCTGTCAGTGAGTTACAGGGGTGTCTTCCCCAAGCATGTGAAGACTTGCCCTGGCAGAATGGGCAGATGGGAACAACTTGTTCAAATCACCATGAATGTGGCTGAAGCAGGCACTGTGGAACGCTTAGAGGTTGGTCAGACATTGAAGACACCAAGCAGCCACTGCATCCCGGGCCATCTCCAGTTGTCTTGATTTTTGTTCTGCCACTGGACTTTGATGACTCTGGAAGAAACAATGAGGCTGATGACTTTGTGCAACTCTGCCTCACTTAAATCCAGTTAGCTCATGGGTCAAGGCATCACCCATGATGTCATTGGTCCTCTTTGAAAACAAAGGACAAACAACAACAATATTGAGAGAGGAGAGCTGGCCCTACAGTCAAGGGCACCTGGCTTTAAGTCCTTCCTCTGACATGCACAGCCAATCTGGATGACCCGCCTAAGTACCCCAAGACACCCAGGAATTGCAGAATGGCTGTGGAAATGCATTGCTTCTGATGGAATCACAAGTATAGGCCATAAAAGTGTTCAAAAATAACTTTTTGGTCTGCTCACAGTCTTTTGTGTTCATTTTAATTTTATCGTGTGAACTGCTAGCAGCTTTGTTTATATTATTATTATTCGGACATTTGCAAGAAGGCTGGCAACCTTTCCCACTACCATATTCTCAGGTGACCATGTGCCAATTTTTAAAGGACTCCCCCCCCCGCGAAAATATGTAACTAAGGTTAAGAGCACAACCAGGTGGAATAGGTTTTCACCTCTGTTTTATTTTTAAATCTTTTTAAAAACAATTTGTCAAGAATGTAAGTGGAAATAATGGGGAAAGCAGTAAAGCAAAGTAGAACCCAGTCACCTTCAAAAGGGATCATTTGGTCTTCCACTCCTCATCATCTTCACTTAGGGCCCAATGAAGTATTTACCAGGAACTTTGTATAACATCCCATCCTGTAACACCTTCAGGTCCTGGAAATCCCATCCCCTCCAGTCTTCTCCAGCAGATTGTCCCCTCAATCAATTCTGTTTCTAATCTTCAATTTCTCCCTATCTACTGGTTCCTTCCCTGCCATCTACAAACCTGAATAAGCCTCCTCCATCCTCAAAAACCCCTCACTAGATTCCACCATCTTCCTTAGTTATCATCCCATACCTCTCTTCCCCTTCTCTGGAGAACTTGAAAAAGCCATCTACACTCCGTGTCTCTACTTACTCTCCTGTCACTCTCTTTTTGATCCCCTACAATCTGGCTTCTTACCTCATCACTCAACTGAAACCTCTCTCTACAAAGTTCTCAGCACCATCTCTTCATTGCCAGTTTTAATGACCTCTTCTCAATCCTCATTCTCTTTTACTATTCTGCCACATTTGAACACTACCCTTTGATATCTCTGTTGTACATTGACCACTTTCTCTTCCTAAACATTGTCTCCTCTCGGTTTTCATGACACTGCTTTCTTCTGATTTTCCCTTCTTAGTCTCCTTTGCTGATTCATCATCCATGACCATGATCAGTGAATGGATTCCAAGACTGTCTTGGACCTTCTGTGTCTCCTTCCTCGATGCATCACTAGATCCCTTGAGTCCAATGATTTTCTCTATGTAGGTAATGATTAGATCTATATATCGAGTCTTAGTCTCTCCCCTGAGCCCCAGGCCTACATCGCCTGTTGGGCATTTCAAACTGGATGCTCTGTAGGCATCTTAAACAGTATGATCAAAACAGAATCTCCCCGTCCCCACCAAACCTACTCCCCTTTCAAACTTCCCTATTCCTGTCAAGTTCCCAACCTCAGGGGCATTCTCAACTCCTCATTCTCACTCACTCTGCACATCCAATCACTTACTAGATCTTGTTTCTACCTCCACAACATCTCTTGAATCTCTCTCCCTCCTCACAGCTTACAACCTGGATTGCCATCTTAGCTTTCTCTTTGATTTCCTCCCCCCTCCCCACTCCATCCTCCATTCTTCATAGTCTCTTCTTTCTAGGTTTTCAGGATACTCTCAATTTCCTGATTCTCCTCCCACCTTCTTGACCACTCTGTCTCTATCTCCTTTGCTGGATCCTCATCCAGATCACTCCCTCTAACCATAGGGGGCCCTCTAGGTTCTGTCCTGGGTCCTCTTCTCTCTCTATGGTGTTTCAGTTGGTGATCTTATCAGCTTCCATGGTTTCACATATCTCTATGCTAATGATTCTCATCTACTTATAATAATAATTACAAGTAACATTTCTATGGTGCTTACTATGTGCCAGGCACTTTACACTTTATTATCTCATTTGATCCTTAGAACAACCTTGGGAGGTAGGTGCTATTATGATCCACATTTTAGAGACGAAGAAATTGAGACAGTAAGAGATTAAGTGACTTGCTCAGGGTCACATGGCTAGTAAACTTCTAAGGTTGTATCTCTGACTCCAGGCCTGGTACTCTATCCACCACGCCACCCAGCTGCCTCCTAGCTCTAACCTCTCTGCTAAATTCCAGTCTCATATCTCCAAGTGCCTAATGGATATCTAGAACTGGATGTATTGCAAACATCTTAAATTCAACCTGTTCCAAATTGAATTAATTCTATTCCCACCCCATTACTGGAGAGGGCACCCCCATCCTCTCCATCCCCCAGACTCACAACCTAGGAGTCAGCCTGGAGTCCTCACTATCTCTCATCCCCCATATCCAATATGGTACCAAGCCCTGTCGATGTCACCTCTATAGCATCTCTCAAATATGCCCCCTTTGCTCTCCTGACACTGCCACCTCCCTGGTTCGGGCCCTCATCACCTCACCCAGGACTACTGCAGCAGCTGCATCTCTCCTCACTCCAGTCTATCCTCCATTCAGCCACCAAAATGACTTTCCTAGGACACAGGTCCCACCATGTCACTCTCTTGTTCAAGAAAGTAGCTCCCTATTGCCTTCAGGATCACATGTGAAATCCTGTTTGTCATTCAAAACCCTTCAGAACCTCTCCCCCTCCCCTGTCCCAAATCTTCTTATACTTTATACCTTCTCACATTCCGTGTGATCCAGTGACACTGGCCTCCTGGCTCTTCCCCGACACAAGACCCTCCATCCTTCAGCTCCAGGCATTCTCTCCGACCATCCCCCGTGCCTGGAATGCTCTCCCTCCTCATCCTTCCTGGCTTCCCTGAAGTCTCAGCTGAAATCTCACCTTCTCCAGAAAACCTTTCCCCATCATCTTAATTCCAGTGCCTTCCCTCTGTCGATTATCTTCCATTTATCTTGCCACCTGTACGTCGTTTGGAAATTGCTGTTTGCATGTTACCTCCCCATTAGACTGAGCTCCTTGAGGTCAGCGACTGTCTTTTGCCATTCTTTGTATCCTCAGTCCTTAGCATAGTGCCTGGCATATAGTAGGTGCTTAATCAGTGTTTACTGATGGACTCTATGCAGCTTCCAAAGTGATTTTTTGAAGCATGGGTCTAATTGTGTTACTCTTCCGCACCTCTACAAACTCCAGTGGCTCTCTGTTGTCTCCGAGATCAAATAGAAGGTCCTCCATGTGGCATGGAAAGCCCTGGCTTTCCAGTCTTCTTACATTCCTGGCCTGTGTGTCATTGTGCTTGGAATGCCCTCTCTCCTCACCTCTGTCTCTTGGAGTCCCTGGTTTCTTTTAGGGCTCAGATTAAGGACTCCCTGCTTCAGGAGGTCTTTCCTGGTCTCTTTGCCTTCATTTGGTGTACTTCTGGGGATGCCTACGTGTGTACGTGTACATGTTGTTTGCCCCCTTAGAGTGAAAACTCCTTGAAGGAATGGACTTGCACCATTGTTTTTTCACTCAGAACCCTTAAACCAGTGCTTAGTAAAGTTTCACTGCCCAATCAATAGGGATTTGGCTGTTACTGAAGTCCTGGGCTTCATTCAAATAAGTTGTGTCCAGATTCCAGGAGCTCACTAGTCCCTCTGTCATCTACCCCAGACAGATTATGTCCCCAGCACTATATGTTATTCTGGACATTATGCTTTGGCAAGGCCATTGAGCAATAGAAGGATGCCCAGAGGAAGGGAATTTGGTTTTTGGTGCATGTCATATAAAGAGTGATGTCCGTGACGTCTTGAGTCTGATGTAAGGAGTGGGTGAAAGAACTCAAGGTATTTAGCCTGGAGAAGAGAAGACTCCAAGGGGCCATGAAAACTGTTGTCAGATATTTAAAGGGTTTTTTTGGAGAAGAGGAATTATATTTATTTGCTGGTATCCAGAGAACAGGACCAGGAGAAGTGGGGAGAAGGTATAGAGAGACTGAGCTCTGCTAGATGTCTGGAAAGATGTCATTCAGGAGCAACGAAAGCGGTTCTAGGGAGGGAATTTGGCCATGCAAGGACTAGCTGAGGTTTTTTTAACTAGCTGAGGTTTAACTGGGAGTAACCCAGAAACCACAGGCTGACATGTCCCTCTGTTGCTCTAGATGGCAGAACTAGATCAGATATGTGCAAGTTACAGGAAAGCAGACTTCGGATCAACCTAAGGGAGAGTGTTCAAACATATAGAATGGGATGCCTTATGAGTGTTCAAGCAGAGAATAGATGAGATAGGGTTTAATACTGGAAGGGACCTTGGAGATGAGCAAGTTTAATCCTTTCTTTTTATAAATGAGGAAAACAGGTCCAGAGAGGGAGATGACTGCCCCAAGTCCAAAGGGTAGTAAGTAGCAGGGGCAGGCCTTGAGGCTCCTGGTGGCCAGTAGACTCCACTTCTTCTGGCAGGAATACTCCACGGGCAATTGCCTAGATGCCCTCAGAGCTCCCCTCCATCTCGAAATTGCTGACCTTGGAGATTCCTTCCAAGTCTAACCTTTGGGAAACAAGCCGAAAAACAAATCACACCCACCTTTTTTTTTTAAAAAAAGCTTTGAGATCACATTGAATTCTGTTATAAACAATGCACGTTGTTTTTTATTGGTCTTCTTTATATTGAATTCTTAGGCATGGTGCTGAACACAGAACTACGACCAAGGAAAAAGAAACAGGGTTTTTTGTTGTTGGATTTGTTTGTTTTTTACATGTGGAATCACACATCATATTATTGACCATTTTAATAAATACAAGCATGTTTTGATTCACAGACAACAAAATACAGCATTTTTTCACATTTCATTACAGTGCATAACAGAAGGCAAGGGAAAGCATATAGTATATTTTATTTGGGAGTTTTTGAAATTCAGACCATGGATCTGTGCTCCAACATGCAGTTTTGAACGTGATCCATGGGTACCAGAAAAGTTAGTTTCCATTTTTTTGTTGTGTTCACCCTGACATATCTAGTGAGTGAGCTTGTAAAGCTGAGTCCTTAGAAGTCCTTTAACAGCGATTCATTCTTGGCTTAGTGTCCAGTTATCAGATTACTGAAACATGTGCTTTGAACAACAAAAGTTTCTCTCTAGTCTAGTTAGCAAATAAATTTTACAGTTACCTGCTGGATCTTAAATTTTCTGAATACTTCCAGTCAGAACCTGAATGGCAAATGCCAGCAGATGGGAAGGTGTACACAGAATGGATTTCTCTAGCAAAGACTTTAGAGAAATTTTGCCTCTGCCCTTTTCAGAACCGGCCCCACACCGTCAAACTCAATTACCTACTAAATAACCTTACTTTCAAATTTGAGTAGGTGATGAAGTCTTGGGTTGGCCCAGTTGTCGTTTGCTTTGAATTTGATCAATAAAGCCCTGCAACTGGTCTCTTCAACCAAAACACTTCACTCTCTCAAGCTAGGGAATGCCTAAAATGCAATTCAATTCACCATATTAAGTACCCACTGTGAGTGCCAGGGTTAGGTGCTGGGGATAGATGTGACAAATAATCCCAGCCCTGCTCCAAAGGACCTGGAAGTCCAGTGAGGACAAGACAGCATATGACAACTAGAACACATTTTCTAATGTGCTAGATGCATAGGAAAATCCTCCCCAAGATGCCTGACACACTTGGGGTGGGAGTGAGGAGACCCGGGAAAGAGCCCTTCCTGGTGAGGATTTCCTTCCAGATGGAGGTGACACCTGACCTGGGCCTCTGAGGAAAGCTAGGTTCAATTCATTGTCTGCTTGTGCCTTTGTTGGAAGTAAGGAGCTGACTGAAGCAAGGGTTCTAGCTCAGTCTGAGCCATATCTTCCAGCTCCAAAGCTGTGTCCCAGGACAAAATCTAAGGATTGGAAGGGACCTCGGGGCCCACTTAATCCAAGCCTCTCATTTTACTGAGGAGAAAACAGGCTAGGGAGGTTTGACAATTGACAAGTGGCAGAGACAGGAATCAGAATCATGGCCCCTAGAGCAGATCCAAATTCTGCTTTGGGGTGGCGCTCAGCACATGGGAGCTTTGCTTCTCAGCCAGCCAACCCAACGCCTGCTCCTACCAGGGCCCTTCCCCTGTGGCTTTATTTGTTTGGGAATTGATGACATGCCCACATTCACATGGAAATTTCAGAATAAATTTAGTGATATTTTGGACTGCTCATGCACCTTTCCATGATCATGAAAAACAGAAAATTGCTAACTGAGTGATCTTGGGTGTCACCTGACCTTCAGTTTTCTCATCTGTAGAAGGGGAATGACTTGCTGGGCTGACCTCACAAACTCGAAGGGGAAGTCAGAGATTATCTAGTCCAACCCCCTCATTGGAGAGAAGAAATGGAGACCCAGAATGGGGAATGGACAGTGTCACAAAGGGAGTTAGTGTTAGAGCTGGGATTGTGGAGAAGGTCAAAGGAGAGATAGTATGCCAGATGCTTTGCAGGGATAGACCGTCATGCTGGGTGATCTCTCTGGGCCCTGGTTTCTTTTTCTGTAAAATCAAAGGGTTGGATGAGCAAACCCCTGAAGTCCTTTTCAGCTATGATCTGAGGGCTCCTTGGGGAAAGCTCCTGAATGCTTCAAGAGATTTAGACAAGTGTGCTCTTTTTCCTCCCTAGTTTTCAGGGAATAGCCTTGGAACACTAACATTATCTGTTCCCTTCTGGAAGGTAAAGGAGCCTTTATACTTTTGTGATACTCTCTTCCCTGCTTCAAAAGACCAGTTTCTTTAAGACTAGGTCCTTGGAAATTGGAACTAAGAACTGGAATGTTATTTATCATCCTCTCCCACCCCTCCACCAGAAAAAGGGGTAATGGTCTGTTGTGGTAACACAGGGTCAAAAATTGACAGCTAAGAGGGCCATCAAGCTCACCTTTCTCTCCACCCCCCTCCATTTTATGGAGGAACTGAGCCCAGAAAACCAAATCAAGAGAGATTCTGTTAGTTCCCCACCACCACCACCAGAAAGTGGGCTTGAGACCCATTGCCCTCAGATTCCCTGTTACTCCCCATGTCTATGGCCTCTTTCATTACAGACCTGGAGCTAGAAGGGAGCTCACAGTCATTCAGGCCAATCCTTACACAGAACCAGAAAACTTGTTACTCCATTCTCAGCAAGCGATTAGCCAGACTGCACTTGCAGACCTGCAGTGAAGGGGAACTCAGTACCTTAAGAGACAGCCAATACTATTGGTGTTGGGAGAGGTGCAGAGGACTTCCTTTCATCTAGAGAAGGCCAGGCCAGGGAGTTTTAGTAGAAGACTGATCAGGACTTGACAAAGGCAGACTGGAGATTTTCTGTTTCTACTTCTGTCTTGGGGAGTAATAGAAGAGTAGAGATAATGGATAGATACCATCCCCTCCAAGGCAAGAAAAGGTATGGTAAGCTCTACTTGGGGGCTGGGAAGGTCAGTGTTGGACACTTTAGGAGACCAGCTTCTCCAAGAAGAGCTCATGCTTCACAAAGCCTCTTCTACTGGGGTGTGGGTGGGGTGAGGGAGGGAGGGAGCACTTGGGTTCCTGGAGATACTCAGCTCCCAGAGGGACAAACAGGGGCCAGAAGTCCAAAGGATGAGTGTTAGCATATCAACAGGAGTAGGTGATAAGGGAAGAAGGCAAGGAACAGCCGTGAGTCCCTTGGGGGACCCTGCTGCTTTCCACCCTGATTCTGGGCACCAGGACCAAGTTGCTATTCCATAGGGGGCCCTTCGAATACTTGGGGACAAGAATCACTCTTCCTCCTGTCTTCTGGAATGACTTGGCTTTCAAGTTTTCTCCCTGAGACATTTACTATTTCACTGCCATATCTCCCCACCCTAGACAACTGTATCGTTGATTTGTTAACCCAAGTGTAGGCCTCCATTTATCCTCATTAAATTTAATCTTACAATTGGCCCAGCAGTTCTTTTTGGATTCTGATTCTGTTGTCCATGGTATTAGCTGTCCCTCCCAGGTGCATGTTGCCTTTGTACAAGTAATTGGGCTTTAAAAAAAATCAAAGAGGCACAGAGCCTTGTGGCATGCCATTGGACATGTCCCTCTGTGTTGTTCAACAGGCCACTTTCGTGTATCACAGGTTTAGAATGAGGACCTCTGGAGTAATGTAGTAGAACCCTTTCACTTTACAGATGAGAAAACCGAGACCGAGAGAGTTTAAGTGACTTGTCCAAAATCACACAGCAAGTGGCAGAGTTGGGAATGGCACATTATGACTGCTTCTCTGATAGACTCATATAATAACCCTGTCAAAAACAAGGAAATAGGGTTTGCCTAGTATGAATTTTTGACAATTCCAGATTGGTCCACGGTAATTAATTCTCTCCTCTGCTTCATGCTCAAAAATGCTATCAAGATATTGCTTGGAATCAAGGTCAAGCTCACTGGCCACTGGTTTTCACATCACTAATACACTTCCTAATTCAATTCAAATGTGGCTTCCCTTGTGAAATTGTTCACTGCAAGCTAGCCCTTTTGAGTTTCCTCTCGTCAATGATTTGTTGTCCTCAATGGCTAAATTTGGTTTCTCTTTGCCATATTCATTCAGTGATGGAAATTCTTGTGAAAAGGAATCATGATTAGATTATAACTAACTAGGGCAAGAACTCATGCTTTTGGAGCAAAAATATAGCCAATGTTAAATACTAAGAACCTTTCTTTATATGGAAACAGTTCAAAAGCCTATGGTCTGGTGGCACAAAAACCCAACTGGAGAGTACGGGATGTTGCTACTCATGGTGTGGGGCCTGTCATACCCTAATGCCTCTTCCAAAAAGTTGTGGCTTATTTGGAAAGTTTAGTTAATTTAAAATTTAGGTTTAGCTAAATCTTAGTGTATTTTTAATCAATAAAAAGAAATATAATAATTGAGTATTTAATAAGTGTTTTATCTTTTAAAAAGAATTCAATTCCCTGGCTGTGCACTCTAATAAAATGTACTACTGAAAACCCAAATATTTTGATATTTCCCCACCAATTCCCAGTTGTTGGAAGGGAGAGAAGGGCTGGCCCAAATAATCTGTAAGGTCCCTCCTACCCCTGAGTCTAAGATTAGTGGCAGTGAGGGACAGTGTGGTGTGATATACAGTGGATCTGGATTGGAATCTCGTCTGTCAGTCACTAGTTGCTTGATCTCAGAGCTTCTTTCTCTCTAGGGATAATAAATTTTGGCATCTGTACAGCCTGTCTGACCTCAAAGAGTTGTTGGGGAATCAAATGAGGGGAAGGACCACCTTGGAGAGTGGACATCTCAGTGTAAGATCTGTGGCAGCCAGCACATAGATGACAAATGGGTGTGGGTGATTTTGAGCTAAGTACTTTTGCCAGGTTAGGATGCTAAATGGGATGAGAAAGGTGGGTTGTTTGCTACAGGGGAAACTGAGGTCTCAAGCCCTCATTTCAGAGGTACCTCACTCACTTATTTCTTCCTTATATATAGGATACTGAAAAAAATGCCAAACACTCGGAGGGTTCAAGCTTGTTTGAACTGGGGAAACCAACACAGTAGTCACTTTCCAAAGAGCCTGTGCTGTTAAAGGGGTTGGATGAGCAAACCCCATCTGTGCTGTTAGTTTTCCCAATTAAGAAAAAAAACCCACCTCCTTGATCATTATGCTGGGGGAGAGGTAGGGTGGGGAGGAAATAACAGCAGCTCTAAGCACTTTACAAATCTTCTCTCGTTTGATTCTCACAACATCCCTTTGAGGTAGGGCCTATTATTATCCCCATTTCAAGTGAGGAGACTGAAGCAGACACTCAGTGAAGAGACTGTGCTCGGGGTCATTCAGGACTTCCTGACTCCAGGTCTGTGTACGGTGGCCCCCCTACTTGTTTTCAGCTTCATGGATTCATTCCATTTTTTCTGCTCAAGGACCTGTCCAGCTACTCTAAAATAGAGAACTGACCTGGCTATGTGTGTGTGTCCTTGGTTATGGGTCCATTTCATCATCTGTTAATGTGGGTAAATTGTCTTCTTCCCTCCCTACTAGCCTGGGAGCTTTCCTTCATTTGTCTTTCCTTCTCCCTCTCGCCTGGTACAGCATTGGGCACACACACATCAGGAACTCTGAATAAATATCCCATTGACCGATGGTGTCTGAGGCCAGTCTGCCATCTCTCATTAAAGAGGCCCATGTGTTGGCCACACTACGTAGTCCCCCAAGGGTCCTTCCTTCTACTTTGTTCTTCCGGTTCCCAAACTGAATGACTGTCACATGTTCCCAACAAGCTAATGCATCTCTGCTCAATTCAGCACAAAATTTCTTGTTGCATTTCCCCAATTGACGTGAATGGCTTGGAGAAAACCGGGACCAGGGCACTCCTTGAGTGCAGCTTGAGATGTTCTGAATGATTTCCTAGCAGCAGAGGAGCTCAGCTGCCACTTGTCATCTCCCCGGCTCCCCAGGCTCCCCTGCTTCACAGGAACAAAGACAGCCTGGATGGAAAGTAGATGTTCAGGCCTCTGGATTCATGGGTGTATTTTCCAAACCCACAGCAGGTGGCTTCTTGAGTTGCCACTGAAGACAAAGAGTTTAAGACTCTTGGTTTGTTCATTTTGGAAAAGGGTAGGATCAGGGTGAAGGAAGGATAAATTCTGTGGAAGCTAGGCTCCTCACACAGATGGGCTGAAGCCCATTCAAGACCAGGGCTTTAGAAACAATAGGATTTGAAGTTTTCTTTTCCACTTGTTAGATTAGCAATCACAACCTGCTAAAATTTTGAGAGGCATTGTGGTATAGTGGATAAAAGAGCTGTTTCATATCAGAAAAACCTGGGGTCAAGACCTGCCTCATGCCGGCTGTGCAATTCTGGGCAAATTCTTTAGCCTCTCAGCACCCGAGCATCTCTCTCTCAGACATTGAGTCGCACAACAAGTGTTCATCT
Organism: Trichosurus vulpecula; assembly: GCF_011100635.1. Lineage (NCBI taxonomy): Eukaryota > Metazoa > Chordata > Mammalia > Diprotodontia > Phalangeridae > Trichosurus > Trichosurus vulpecula. The sequence continues at coordinate 2,013,212 of NW_023494378.1, forward strand.
GAATTGGCGGAGGGTGTTTCCATCCCAAGAGCTCTCAACGAGATCCCAGGGGTCAGACCTTTCCCCTCCTCCTCCCCACCCCCTCAAAAAAGTATCCCATGGCATTATGTCTCTTAGAACTGTACAATTTAGGGGCTGGAAGGGTCCTTGGAGAGCAACTCAAGCAGCCCCCACCTCACTGTAGGAGAAGCTACTCTGAAGCGCCAGGGCTGGAGAGAGGAGGCAGAACATAGGAGTGACAGTGATCCCTGAGCTCAGACGCTTCGCCTACAATTCCCTTGGAATACGACAATTCTGGGGTTGGGAGGGGGTTTGTTTTTTTTTTGTTTTTAGTTTCCTCTCTGTTCCAGCTCCCACAGACCCTCAACACAAACATCCACCATTGGCCTTTCTGACAAGGTCTGGATTTCCCATTTGGAAATAGGGCTATTGGGAATGTGACATCATTCTCATCTGTGGCTAAAGTTACTCTCACCTGCTGGTGAGCACACTAGTATGCTACAACTCTCCATTACATTTCTCTTCAGTTAGTAGAGTATGTTTTATTAATAAAAATTGTGTCTGGCTTACTAGGATTGGCTAACATAGGCATCTCCTATCTGATTTGACAACCTCTTCTGAGGAGTGAACGACATTTGGCACAAAGCCACTCTTTACCCCTTCCCAGCCTTCCTGGATGGTAATCTCGCCCTTTTTGACCAGCTCATAGATTTCTCTAGTCAGGTCTGTGAAGGCTTTCTCCACATTAATGGCATCTCGGGCTGAGGTCTCAATGTACTTCATACCATACCCAGCAGCAACTTTCTCTGCCTCATGTCGGGTTACTTGCCGTTGGGTGTCCAGGTCACACTTGTGACCCACCAAAACAAACACAATCTGGTAGGGCTGGACATGGACTTTGGTCTCTTCTAACCACTCGTGGACATTCTGGAAGGACCTGCGATTGGTGATGTCAAATAAGAGAAGGCCACCTACTGAGTTCCTGTAGTAGGCTCTGGTGATAGACCTAAAAAACATGAAGGAAGAAAAAAAAATGACATCAAGAGCTCACGGGCCTCACTCAGTCCCAATCCGGAATTCACACACACACACACACACACACACACACACACTGAGCCTATCTGTTGGCTTCCAAGATAAGTATTTTAAATTGGGTAAAACCTCAAAAGGTGTCAAAATTCATTGATTCCCAGCTCCTTTTCCCAGATTTAGCACTAGGAAGGTTTCTTGGGAGTTTGTATATATAGTCCATCCGCCAGCATTGAGACAAAACTAAACAACTCTATAGAGTGTGGCACCATGGGAAGAACACTGGATTTCAAGTCAAAGAATCTGGGTCTAAATCTCAGTGCTGCTCTCCTGCCTGTGACTGGGAACTCCAGAAGGGGTGGGGAAGAAGTTTAGTTCTCAGTTTTAAAAAGGAAGAGTCACATTTGGATTGTAAAATCTTATAAATTGTGGAATATGCCTTATGGACAACCTTTCAGATGTAGACTAAGATTATTTACTACAATTTTTAAAGAGTGAACTTTGGTGCACGCTATGTGCTGGACTCAACCTGCTTAGTAACTTTTTGGGTTAGTTGGGTTCTAGTCTTTTCTAGTGCTAGTCTCTTTTCTTTCATGGCTGGTGAAGAACAGAACCTGGAACTTGGGTGTGTGTTGGGCACCTTTTGTTTTTATTAACATTCATAGAGGATATTAGTGACACACTAAGCTTTTCAAGGGAAGCATTTGTGTGTGAGCTTAACCACTATTGCAATTCACCGAATCAGATATGCAGATAGTACTTAAGAAAAACATAGAAATGAGAAAAAATATAACTATTTTTGTAATTAAAAGTTGCAACTATTGCTCTTGTGTCAAACTAGAATCTGTAATAAACTTGTTAGCTAAGCATGACAAATAAAATTTCTTCCTGTCAAAAAAAATGAAGGGGTCAGACTAGATAACCTTCAAGGTTCCTTCCAGTTTGGATCTATGAATCAATTAATCAGCAAGCATTTATATGCTGCCTACTGTGTGCCAGGGGCAGCTAGGTGGCACAATAGCTAGAATGCTGGGCCTGGAGTCAGGAAGACTCATCTTTCGGAATCTAAATCCAACCTCAGACACTTAACTAGCTGTGTGACCCTGGGCAAGTCACCCCGTTTGCCTCAGTTTCCTCATCTGTAAAATGAGCTAGGGAAGGAAATGGCAAACCATTCCAGTATCTTCGACACAACTGAAAACAACTGAACAACAACTATGTGCCACGCACCAGGTTGATCTATAGGAATACAAAGACACCACTGTGACAGTTCCTGCCCTCAACGAGCTGACTGCCATCCTAATGATTAATGAACCTATGATCTGTTCTGTTTGGCTCCAGTGTGCAACAGAAACAATGGCTAGAAGTTGCAGAGACACAATTAAGTTGGATATCAGGAAAACCCTCACAATTGGTGTTGTCCCTAGGTGGCAGAGGCCTCCTCAAGAAGTGGGAGACTCCATGGAGGTCTGCCAGCAGAGGCTGAGTGAGCGCTCCTCAGGGATGGTATAGTGAGGATTCCTAATGGACTAGATGACTATGGGGATTCCTTCCAACTCGCAAATCCTATTATCCTGATGATATATTTTAGGTGTTGTTTCTATCAGATGTATTTGTAATAAATGGTTTTCAGGGTCTATTATTTTTCTTTTCATCTTAATTCTATTTTTACAATAAGTACAGATGAAATTGATACCTTAGTTACTTTCTTCTCTTTGTTTCACAGATTCTCCATGAAAGTCCTAGGGCAGAGCATCATCATGGCCTGAAGGTGACCATTGGGTTTTCAAAGCTAAGCTAGCAAAATCTAAGTTCAGGTGGGTTCTACCATGCTGGAGAAGTATAGTCCTGGCACCAGAGTGGGCCTGCTTTCTATGGCCCAGATGAGCTAAGTGTGGAAATGCTCATTTCCAGAAGCTTCAGCTCATTAGGAGATGAACTCTTTGGCCATGGCAATCAGTGCAACCAAAAAACCCTGTGAAAGACCCTCCAGCTTGGGCTGTCCCTCTGCCTTTGCTTTTGCTGGAACAGTGGCAAAGGAGGCTAAGAATCACAATTTTCAGACTGTCCAGAAATGGGAACTTACCTCTTGGAATTCCGTCCCATCCATTAAGCATTTATTAAGCACCTACTATGTGCCAAGCTCTGGGAATAAATAACAAGACAAAAAGGAAACTCTCCCTGCCCTTGGGGAGCTTACATTCAACCCCCTCTGGTACAAAAGCTAGAAATGCCCAATTATTAAAGTAGAGAAATTTAATGACAAATTCTATATCACCCTTGGGGTTAAATCAACAAAAAGGTGGGCCTAGGGGAGTGTGGTAAACAATAAAGAAGTAGGAAACAAAAGAGGACAAAGGTTTGTGTACTACATGGAAATCCTGTGCCTTTATAGCATGAGTATTTTCTTTAAGAAAAGAGTTGAGAGGTGCTAGGCATGGGGAATATACATGTAATGACAATTTAGATTTGAAGATCTTTCCCACCCATTAATAGGCCATGTGACTTGCTTATATCACAGGAAACCAAGTCACATGTGGTAGGAGGAGCTTGCTGAGAGGAAAAGGAAAATATGTCACAGGAAATGTGGAGAGGGAGCAGTTAGAACTGAGGGAGAGAGCAGACGTGTAGGCTGTGCTGGAAGTGTGTGTGTTGGTGGCAAGGCCCCAGCAGTGGGGTGGAAGGCTAATGAGATGGTGAGGCTCCATGCTGTGATATTGAGTTTTAAGTTCCTTGCTGTTATAATAAAGTGGGCTTACTGGTTTGGGAAGTTGGTTGCTGCTATGATAGACTGGACTTATTGGTTATGGGATTTGGTCCTCTGGTGTCTGAATAAATGTTTTACTTCTTCTACCTTCTATATGGAGAATCTCTCATATTTTGAGATACAGAATTACACAGGCATATTCACAATTATCATCGATGTTGTGTTTATTGCCTTGCTAATACAATACATAACCACATCACAAAAAAGGAGAATGATTACATCTTGCCTGGAGATTAGTGGTGGCTGATGTGGGAATCATTTCCAAATCTGATCAAATACATCCAAGTCTGAAGGAGTATATAGTAAGTACACTGACTTGTTGGAACAAAGATAAAAAATAGAAAAATTAAAATGTGATTATTTTTGTTGTTGTTGTTGAGTCATTTTTCAGTCGAGTCCAACTCTTCATGATCCCATTTGGGGTTTTCTTGGCAAGGATAGTGCAGTGGTTTGCCATTTCTTTCTCTAGCTCATTTGACAGATGAGAAAACTGAGACAGAGTTAAGTGACTTGTCAGGATCACAAAGCTAGTAAGTGTCTGAGGCCAGATTTGGACTCAGAAAGAAGGGTATTCCTCACTCCAGGCCTAGCATCCCAGCCACTGTGTCACCTAACTACCACAAAATGTGATATGCCTTGCTTAAGTAACAGAGGTGGACAAGATCTCAGATAGTTATCTAATACAAACCATTCAACTTACAGTTTACAGGCTGTCAAAGCAAGAAGTGCCCTGTTATCTGAAGTCTCTTTCTTTCTTTTGGTCTCTTTCCCCTTCTGAAGAGATGCTCATTTTATACTCAGGGAGAGAAAAAGACTTGCCCATGCTGAGGGATGTAGGCCACTTAGCATGTGACTTTGTAGGATGTGTGATTATTGTCAGCTACTTTTTGTAGAAAACTGACTGTTATTTGGTTTCCTATTATTATAATAAAACCTCCCTTTGATCTAGCATGGCTAGAATGCCTGACAGTATAGAGTTACCAGCCTTCTGGTCTGTGGGGGTGGGGGATCTGAACAGCTTGTAATTTATATAACTTTTCTTAAGTCTCTAAATAGCTACATGTAAATCTCCTTGTAACTGTCCAAGGTTAAGTGATGCCTCAGATCCAAAAGGTTGTTTTGTTTTTACCACGGAAGATGATCATAACATAAAGCAGCAATCATTAAAAATCTTTGCTACTTGCTAAAATGTAGAAGAGTGGATAAGTGGAACAGAGTCAGAAACAACTGAAAACACAAACCTAATATTTGAACAACTCACTAACATACACTACGAGAAGGACTCCCTATTTGACAAAAACTTTCGGAAAAAAATGGAAGGTAGTTTGGCAGAAATTAGGCTTAGGTCAGCATCTTACACCATATTCCAAAAATAAGTTCCAAATATATAATCAACCTAAATATAAAGGGTTACATCATTAAAAAAATTAGAGAAGAATGGAAGCCTTTCAAAACTGTGGTAGGCAGAGAAGTGTTAAGTAAAGAGGAGATAGCAAAAGACAATTTGGAGTACAGACAATTAAAAAGTTTTTGTATGACCAAAATCTAAGACAGCTAGAATAAGAGAAACTGAGTGGGGGAAAAATTTGCAATAAATAACTGCTAGAAATCCAATATCTAAGATATGTACAAGATTGATACAAATATACATAGGCAGTTTTCTCTCTCCTTCATAATTTTTAGTTTAGCGAAAAGCTATTCCTTTGGTAGTCAAAATATATAAACACTTTTCTAAAGAAAAACTGCAAATTATTAATGGCTACATGAAAATATGCTCTAAACTAGTGCTTCTTAAACTGCGAATTGTGACCCCCCAAAAATTTGGCAACAAGTAAAAGGGTTCTGAACACACAATGACCAAAAATTAATTAAAAATCAAACAAGTAATGAATCTGAGGTGTTTCTGGCAGTGCTTGCCTGTGTTGCATTGAGAAACTTCACTGCAGCCTTGGTTCTGAACACAAAGCATGCGCACTTTGCACTGAGCATGCCATTATGCCCACACAGCACCAATGAACACTGCCAAAATGAGAAAGGGGTTTCGAATGAAAAAAGTTTAAGAAGCCCTGCTCTAAACCACTAATAATAAAAGAAATGCTAATTAAAACAACTTGTATGTTTCCCCTCATGCCCATCAAATTCTACTTCCAACATCTGTGGAAGGTTTAGGAAAGAGTGGGAGAAGAGAGGAAGAATCAATTTGGTTGGGAATAGTTGGCTAAGAAGGTAATGTCATAATGGGATTTGGATTTCTTGACCATAGCTAAAGATATAGGGATGACAGACTCCCGGCTAGGGTTGGCATTTACCTAAGGGGCAATGAGTAAAATGCATTTGTTGGGTGTCTTGCAAATCTAACCAAGAAGGCTTTAAACAAAGAAGTATGAGGGGAAAAAACTACCTATCCTCCAAGCTAGATGCCATAGAAAGTAGCTACAATGAGGGAAGAACAGCAGTTGATATACCCAGAAGTTCATAGGAGCCAAAATCCAAGAAGAATGCAAGTAAGTAAAATATATGTTCTCAACTGTCCAAAGCTTGACAACAAGAAGAGAAAGTGGAGGTCCTGACAACAAGAAGATAAGTATGACATCATAAGTGTCACTGAGACTTGGTAGGATGAATCCACAATGGTGCTAGATGGGTTTATCTTAGTTTATCTTATTCAAAAGAAATAGGATAGGTAATGTGTATATAATATTGTATATTTTTTACTTAGTATTTTATTTTTCTCCAATTACATGTAAAAACAACTTTTAACATTCATTTTTAAAATTTTGAGTTCCAAATTCTCTCCCTCCCTTCCCACTCCCCTCATTAAGAAGTCATGCAAAACACATTTACATATTAGTCATGCTGTAAAAGAAAACACAGACCCCCCCAAAAAAAATAAATTTTGATCTGTATTCAGACACCATTAGTTCTTTCTCTGGGGATGGATAACATTTTTCAGCACAAGTCCTTCAGAGCTGTCTTGGACCATTGTATTGTTGAGAATAAGATAGCATTGTATATTGAGAAGCTATGTACATATGAAGAAATCCAGAAACCAGAAGGGGGGAATGGAGAACATTTGGGTCAAGATCAATGTGCATTAATTCGATAAGCTTTTATTGAAGACTTCTGGCCAAGATGGCTGCCTGAATGGAGGAAGACCACCCAGCTCCCTCCTATGCACTGCAGCAAAAACCTGAAAATTTCATCTGCATGAATAATGATCAAGGAATCCAATGAGAAACGACAGGGACTTTTTTTCACTTCAGAATTTCACCCAAAGGTCAGCTCGAAGCTCAAAAGCAATAGGAAAGGGAGCTGCCAGCAAAGCCAGTGCTACCACGGAGATCTTGGTATACGATATTCCAAAAAGCAAAAGATAAATGGCTTACAACCAAGATTAATGTTCCCTGCAAAGCTCAGTATAATCTACAGGGGGGCAGGAAATGGACCTTTAATGAAAGAGAGAACTTGCAGACATTTCTGATCAAAAAAAAGCAGAGCTGAGCAGTGACTTTGAAATACAGACATAAGAGTCCTACAGATACCTAGCAAGGCAGATTTGTTTGACCAAGTAGAAGAAGCTAGATGACATTGTAGTGTTAACATTTAAAGGCTGGAGGGTTGGGGGAAGAGAAACGAGTGTCCCTTTAGAACCTTAATGTTTTCAAAGGCTATTGAAGGAGTTAAAATAAAAAAAAAAACAGAGGACCTGGGGGTGGATTGGTTCTTTTCTGTCAGGGTTTGAAGAAGGAGAAGAGAAGGGAAAGTAAAAGAAGGAATGCACTAGTGTAGAAAGGAGGAAGAAGGGGGTGGTGGAACTTGCTATTTCTCACATTTGGGGTATGGGAGAAGAAGAGTATAGAGAGAAGGAGGAAGGATAAAGGTAGTGGGCATCAAATGAGCCTCACACTTATCTGAAACAGACAAATAGTGTTGAATGGAACAGTTTAGGGCAGAAATACATCAACGTCAACAGGAAAACAAATGGGGAGAGGGAGAAGGGGCTTAAGAGGGAGGATAATGTCATAAGCCATAAGCAAATTAAGCTTCCTGATCTTGGAGAAGAGATAAAAGTAAAGAACTGGAATCGAAGAGGGGTACTCCTCTAATAAGGAATGACTGAACAAATTGTGGTATATGAAGGCAATGGAATACTATTGTACTGGAAAAGATGACAGAAGAGATGGTTGTGGAGAATCCTGGAAAGCATGAACAGAGGCAGAGAGAAGTGAGCAGAACCAGAGGAAGTTTTCCGTAACAACAACAACATTGTAAAGAAAAAGAACTTTGAAAGACTTAAGAACTCTGATCAACGAAATGACCAATCATGCCTCCGGAGGACCTACAATGAGAAGGGATGGACTCAAGGTGCACAAAGAGACATTATTTTTGGCCACGATCACAGTATGGGTTCGCTTGGTTTGGTTATGCTTATTTGTTTGAAGGGTTCATTGCCCTTTTTGGTTTTTAACTAAGGGTCGGCAGGGACAGAGGGTTTAGCAACAGTGATCCAAAGAAGGGAGGGGGGTCATCGAAACATTTTTTAAATACACAGATGAAAACAAAAGGAATTTAGTTCAGAAGGAAGCACAGATAAGCAGAACAGGTTTGTAATATGTGGAATTATATACTTCTTTAAAAAGAGGTATAAAATAGAAATTCTTGGCTTCATATACAATCCTCTTTTTGTGCTCTGCTGTGTGTATGGAAATATTCTCCTTTTTGGTATTTAAGTTTAGAATAAAAAATAAATGAATACAAAAAATCAGTGGAGAGACAAACAAGTGATTTTTGTCATAAGTATATACTACAGATCACCTGTATAGAAATAGAAAATAGATGGGGGAAGCTAGGTGTCACAGTGAATAGAGCACTGGCCCTCTAGTCAGGAGGACCTGAGTTCAAATCCGGCCTCAGACACTTGACACACCTACTGGCTGTGTGACCTTGGGCAAGTCACTTAACCCCAACTGCCTTGCCTTACCCTCTCCAAAAAAAAAAAGAAAACAGGGAAGCAAGACACAAACCTAGAACAGAAACAGGACAGAGAAGTGCTGGGAGACTTAAATTATCCAGGTACCTGCTGGAGATCTCTCTCTCTCTCTCTCTCTCTCTCCCCCTCCTTCCCTCCCTCCCTCAAATGGAGGAAAGCTAGTCACTTCTTGACTTCCCTTAGTGAAAATTTCATCCTTCAAGTCAGTAGAGAAACCAAGGGAAATGCTAACATGGTTGCTAGAGTAGAAATGATGGGAACATCAGAGGGAAGTGACCACTTTCTTCTAGAATCTTTGATAGAGAGGGAGAGGACAGATGGAGACAACAGAGAGAAAACAGAATTGCTCAATCTTTCTGCTTCTGTTTTCTCCTCCAAAGAGAAATGATAGAACAGAAAAGGTACCCTGAGAGCTGATCCCCAAGATAAGCTGCCCTTGGGACCTTCCAATCCTCCATCCCACTGTCAGTGACATCTAAAAGATCCTGGAGAGCAAGAAAGGCATTACAGGACTGGAGAAAAACAAATGCCCCCATGTATCAAGAAAAGCCTGCCAATTACAGGCCGGTGAGCTTGATTTCAACTCCTGGGAAAGCACACCATTAAAGAGAAGGTTATTGGACCTTAGCAAGGGAAACAGTGCTAGCAAAGAACTATCATAGCATTAAGGATGGGGCGCATCTGAATGATCTCACTTCCTTTTTGTACAGGATAGTTTACCTAGATTTTCGCAAAGCCTTCAATAAAGTCTCTCATGCTATTCTTGTGGAAAAGGGACAAGAGATGGAACTGAATGATACAATTAGGTGTACTGGTTAAATGGTAGAGCTCAAAAGTCCTTGTTAATGGTGTAAGGTCATCCCCAGTGGAGAGGGCCCCAGAGATCTGGGCTGGGCCCAGGGTGGCCTCACATTCTTATCAAGGATGTAGATAAAAGCCCAAATGATGCACTCATCAAATTCGCTGGTGACATAAAATTGGGAGAGATAGCTAGTACCCCAGATGATAGAATCAGGACCTTGACAGGCTCTAGCGTTGGGCTCAATCTAATCAAATTTAATTCAAGTCAAGCCTTGCACTTGAGTACCGTGGGCAGCTACAAAAACTAAAGCAATTCCATTTGGTCGGCACGTCCTCATCTTGCCCCGACCCTGTTGGTATTGCTGAACCAAGACCTTCCTTCCTTACTGCTGAAACAGCAAGGATAGTCCTATTAGGATGGGGTGACAAGAGACAGTTAACCTGAAAAAGATCCCTTTTTGTTACTAGCCCAGGCACAGGCCCTGCCCAATCACAAGATACCGCATCCCTATTCCTAGCGCACAAGCCCCCTGCAACAGCCTTGTCCAATCTTGAGGTTGTTTCGGTCCTGTAGGACTCCTGAGGTACCCCATACCCAATTCACTTCCTGCCTAAACTGAAACCTAATATGAGCTTTGTCCTTGTGTTTTCTTTGGGGGGTCTCTGCCTGTGTGGGTAGGGGCTCCCTTACTGACAAACTCAAGAAACGTTTTTTGGTTCTTAAATTTGGGGTATTGGAATTGGCTTCTGGTTTGGGGGTTCCGGTTTGTTATGCCACTGTCAATTTTATCTACAATTCAAAACCCACTTTACAAGTACTGGGTAGAGGAGGCCTGGTTAGACACCAGCTGGTCTGAAAACGATCTGGTGGTTTGTAGTGAGCTGCAAGTTCACTATGTGATATGGCAACCCCAAAACACGAACTTCTTGGGATCTGGAAGCAATAGACCCTCTTTGCTCTACACTGGTTGGGCCAGGTCTGGAGCCTTGTGTTCAGGTTCATTTAAGGAAGACCAGGATGTACTGGAGAGTGTCCAGTGGAGGGCAACCAGGATGACCAAGGACCCTGAGGATCAATCTTAGAAAGTGGGCATATTGAAGAGAAGATTCAAGGGAGACATTTGAATGAGGGGGGATCAGATCTGTTCTCTTTGGCCCCAGGAGGTAGAACCAGGAGCAATGCACAGAAAGCAGTCAATATAGCTGTGATAAGGGATGGGGGAGGGAGAAGCTTCCCAACATTCAGATATGGGGGTGAGGGGGAGCTTTCTAACATTCAGAGATGGGGGTGGGGTAAAGCTTCCCAACATTCAGAGATGGGGGTGCAGGGTGCTTCCTAACATTCAGAGATGGGGGTGGGGGGAAGCTTCCCAACATTCAGATATGGGGGTAAGGGGGAACTTTCTAACATTCAGATATGGGGGTAAGGGGGAACTTTCTAACATTCAGAGATAGGGGTGGGGGGAAGTTTCCCAACATTCAGAGATGGGGGTGCAGGGATCTTTCTAACATTCAGGGATGGGGGTGGGGGGAAGCTTCCCAACATTCAGAGATGGGGGTGGGGGGAGCTGCCTAACATTCAGAGATGAGGGGGGGAAGCTGTCTAACATTCAGGGATGGGGGTGGGGTGGGCAGAAGCTTCCTAACATTCAGAGCTCTCCAGTGTCCTGGAGATTTGATAGCTCTCCATCCATCACTAGAAGGGTGGGCTTCAAGCAGAGGTCAGCTGTTTGTGGAGCAGATTCTTCTTGAGGTATGGGTTGGCTGGGGAGGTTCCTTCCAAGTCTACAATTCTGTGAATCTCTAGTGTATCAACATATTGATTATTGTCCAATAAGAAATGGTGACTATAGGGAATTCGGAAAAACACAGCAAATAAGCAGAACCAGGAGCAACAACGTAATAAAAAGAACGCCAAAAGGAAGCCAGTGTCATATACAGTGGACAATCTTGCTTCTGGAGACCAGATAATGAAGCATGCCTCCATTCTCTTGGCAGTGTGTCGTATACACTGTCAAGATGCAGATACTTTATTGGTTGGTTTTGGTTAACTGGTTTTCATTGTTACAAAGGAGGGTTTAATGGGGGTGGGGGGGGCCTACATCTGGGCATGACTGTGATCTAAAAACAAAAGATACTGATAAAGAATGGGAGAAGTGCCACAAGACCGGAAAAGGGCAAATGTTGACCCAATTCGCAAAAAAAGAACATAAAGCAGAGTTTGTAAACTTGAGCTGGCTTCCTGGAAAGATTCTGGAGCATATTATTAAAGGGATCATTAATGAGCATCTTTTTAAGGAACTAGTAGTCACAAAGTCATCAAAAAATCCTGCCAAAATAACTTGGTTTTCTTTTTTGGCTAGTGATCAGGAGAATGCTATAGACGTAGCATATCTGGCATTTCAGTGTTAGATTTGTTGAAGTCACTGATGGCTAGTATCATGGACATGATGTGGCCTGAGCCACAGTTCAGGGAATTTGCAACTGACCAGACCCAGAGGGCAGTTGTTAATGGTTCAATGTCAGCTTGGCAGCAGCACAAGGCATAAATAGCATGCATATTTAATTTGCAAAGGACAGTGCTGACAGGAAGACAACACTGACATCAATGGATGACAGCTGGGATCAACAAATTCTTGATGGGTTAGAATTTTAAACCAAATTTAATAAGAAAAATTTTAATAAGGAAAAATATAAAATCTTACTTGTGTTTTAAAAACAAATCATCACCGGTAGAAGATGGGGGATGTATGCTTAGCAGTTTCTGACAAAAGGTTTTGAGTCTTAGTGGCCTGGAGGCTCATGTGACTCAGCACTGGGATGTGGCAGCCCAAAAGGCCCATGTGATCTTAGGTGTCTGCATCCAGAGGGGCATGGGGAGGGTCCAGAACTGGGGTAATGTGTTAAATATCTGAAGCCTCTCACACAGTAAGGTGGCATTAGCCTATTGGCCAACATCTTGGAACAGGCCATGCAGAAGAGGAAAAGTAAGTTTAACCCAACTGTATATGATGAATTAAGCTCTATATAAAAGCTCTTAACTGTATTTGCCCAAGTGGCAAGTTAGTGGTTATGTAATTCCTTAATGATAAACGCCATTGATAGTGATTGTCAAAGTGTGGTCTGGGGCCCTCTGGGGGGCCCTGAGACCCTTATGGTCCCTAAGGCCAAAACTATTTTCACAATAATACTGACATTTTCATTTCAAATGTGGTAAATATTGATAGATCTAGCCACATAAAAGAAAACTCACTGAGGGGCTCTCAATGATTTTTAAGCATAAAGAGGTCCACAGACCAAAACAGATTGAGAAGTGCTGTCCCAGAATAATGTACTGAGGAAGGTCTCAGACAGGTTCCCACATAGTCTTTGACATGTATATGAAGAAATGTGTGTGAGAGCCTTTCTCAGAGAACAATGGTCACGGATCCCAAATCCAGAAACACTAGACAGCTAGAAGAAAACTCTGAGGTCTTAAGGACATGGTAATGCATAAAATTCCTTTCCTTTTAACTGACCTCCCACCTTACACCCCCTTCTGCAGTAAAGCTGCTTTTACTGTCAACTAAGTTTGTGAATCCTGATTTTCTTGTGCTGTTCTAGGGCCCCCAACGTCTTCTTGGAAGCGGCATGCACAGACTACATGATATGATGGTGATGATAATGATGCCAGTGACTTTTATATAGAGCCTATCATGTGCCAAGTACTATGCTGAACGCTTTACAAATGTTATCTTGTTTGATGCTTATGATAACACTTGGAGGTAGGCAACCCTTTTGGAGAACTCATGTTGGTAGGCAGCTCTTTCCTGACCTCAACCCTCAATCTGCCTCCACTTCCCCTGGTGATATCCTGTGGGGCCTGGCAGAACCAGGCTGGGTCCTCAAAGACTTGAAAGCGGGGGAATTCTGACACATTGGCTGTGATGTGACTTATTTTTCAGCACCCAGCAACATAAGTCAAATCCCAATCCTCCAAAAGAGCAGGCCTGGAGTCAGAAAGACCTGAGTTCTAATCCAGC